>NC_138579.1:44905635-44936327 GCF_964289735.1 Phaethon aethereus | reverse complement strand
TTCCTCATATTCATATCTTTTTATTCTGTAATCTCCACGTGGTGCACCTGGCTATCCCACTGACCCAGAACAGTCCGCTGCCAGTACTACACACTAAATTGTCTTTGTGTCTGTCCTTACAGTTTTGTCCATCAGCAGGCTCGGTCACTTCAACTCCTGTTACCCTGGTGTCCATGAGCAGCTTTAGAGCACTTGGCAGTGTTCCTCAGCGAGCACATCGTCCTGTGTCCGAGTATCACCGCCTACAGTAGCATTACTAATGGTGCACTGTCCCTGCCCTGGCAGATCTTCATCCGCAGCACAGACTGTGATCGGACGCTGATGAGTGCGGAGGCCAATCTGGCAGGCCTGTATCCCCCTGAGAGACAACAGATGTTCAACCCTAACATTTCCTGGCAGCCTATCCCTGTGCACACAGTGCCTGAGTCCGAGGAAAGGGTAAGTTAGTCCCAAGGATACGTACTGACTACTCAAATAGCGTGTTATGCTGACTTC
Source organism: Phaethon aethereus (assembly GCF_964289735.1). Classification (NCBI taxonomy): domain Eukaryota; kingdom Metazoa; phylum Chordata; class Aves; order Phaethontiformes; family Phaethontidae; genus Phaethon; species Phaethon aethereus. The sequence continues at coordinate 44,935,832 of NC_138579.1, read as the reverse complement.
TCCAAACCTCTTTGCTTCAATCTCAATTCAAATTGTCTTGCACTTCTCCTGGGACCTACCTTGCAAAGGTTCTTCTGTTAGCAGAACAAGAGGAGAATTCAGGGGCTGTGTTCACTCAGCGTTTTAGCTGCAACACCTCAGCAGACCACACACAGTCTGGAGTATGTTAGAAGGCAGTACCTCAGGCTGTTTATAGATGCATCCCACTAGTCAGGGTTTCATTACGGTCGCGCGTTTTGACTGCAAATTCTGTACTTCAGTGTTCTCGGTGACCTAGCTGCTCTTGTTGTCTCTGCCCAGCTACTGAAGTTTCCTTTGACCCCCTGTCCACGGTATGAACAGCTACAGAATGAAACACGGCACTCAGCAGAATACATAAATAAGACCAAAGAGAATTGGGTAAGTGATTGTTTGCATGAGATAAGGTGGTCTTAGGCTTGTAGTTAAAGTATTATCACCTCTATATAATCAGAGCTCTGAGAAAAGAGTAGGAATACCTGCGTATGTAAAACAGTATGAGATTAGAAAATTGAAGGCCTTTCTCTTTTCTCATACCTACAGCAATTCCTGCAGATGGTGGCAAATGAGACTGGGATCCGGGATGTCTCTCTCGAGTGTGTTTGGAGTGTGTATGACACACTGTTTTGTGAAGTAAGTTTGGCCATCATCTTACGGCCGCAGGAATTTGGTCTTTAGGACTCACTGGATTTGGTAGAAAATTATTTTGCAAAACCCCGTAAAACAACGTTTCACCATTCCCACCCTACAGTTAGAAATAATATTCTAATTTGAGAATAACAGTTCCTACTCACTAGAGGCACGTGCCAAGAATTACCTACTTTTGCACCCTATAACTTCCCACATTGTAGCTTAGATATGTATCATGCCAGAGCCTGAAAAAGTCCCACCTGCATCATCAATATCTCTTTTGAAAGTCACTAGAAAGTGACTGCAGTCCGAAATCTTTAGATCTCTGTGGACAAGTTAAGTAAGGTGGAAATGACATCTCTGGAAACTTAGGGAGCGTTAACTTTATGATTTAAGTTGGGAGCTTCAGTTAAGACTAATCCTGGTTCTATCTTGTTGTTACTTTGATAGATTACTTTTCTTTCTCTGCTTCTGTTAATGCCATCTCTAAAAGAAAGTAATGCTCTTCTAGGTTAAGTGGGGATCACCCACATCTGGTTTTTGACCTACTATAAGGTCCTTTGCCAGGGAAAGACTTGAGAGACAGATGTTGCCCTTTTCCTGTCTGGGGTGGGGCACCAAACTTTATATTCACGTGGACTTTCGTTGAAAGCACATCTCAGGAAGGCTTGAACAAAATAAAAAATCAGGTTAGGTGTGCTGTGATAGTGCTAAAGTAAAGGTCACGTATCAAGGAGACTTAGAGTTGTTGCATGCAAGTTTATTTGTGTGTAACTATACAGCACGATGAAGTAAATTATAGAGATCTTTCAAATCAAACTAGGTAATTGTGAAAGAAGCAGTAAACCCAAGTATTTTGGGTGTCACGCTAATTCTATGGAGGGCTACTTAGCTTGCTGGCAGTGGTATACAGTGGTTTGTACTATTTTGGGGATGTAAAAGAAAAATCTGTATGGAATTGCACTTTGCTATGTAAAGTAGCAGCTTGAGTTGCTGCTAGATGAGAATATTCCAGTCCAGAGCTGCATTGCACTGTGTAAATTTGCCCTTTGTATCACAAACGCAATCTCCTGTCTTGTAACAATCACAGTGAAGCAACTTCTGTTGGTAACAAAAGTTCTTTTGGTCAGAGAGATAAAGAATTTCAAATCTTCATTTTCAAGACTCATTTAATGAGCTTGCAGATTGGGCCCAGAAGGCCAGCTGACAACCGGTGTAATCCCCAAGAACTTGGAGAACAGCTCACTGTCCCAAAATGAAACCAGAACATTTTGAAGAAGGAGAGTTTTACTCTCAAAACTATACCCTCAGGCTGATCAGTTTCTTCGGCTGCTTTGGGCTTCCTCCTTTTTTCTCACTCTTACAAACAGTGCCCTAAAGAGAAGGATTGTTTTTCTCAGCTGAGACAGTAGATTCATTCTGCCATCTGGATGGGGAAAATGAAAAAGTCCAAGGAATAGCTGAACTCACCAGCTATGCTCTTTTTAAATTAATGAAAAACTAACTAAATATGTAAGTTGCTGATGGGACTTTCTCTGAACCGCTCAGACAGAATGGGCCCTTAAGGATATTCAGCCTCATCTTCTGGCAGTTTAATGGGATGTGGCATAGAAAATTGCTCCAAGTGAAGCCAGGGAACCACAACTGCAGTTGGTGTACCAGTATAACTAATCCTTTCTTGTAATGGGTTGGCTGCAAAGCAAATTCTTCTCTTGGTTTCCAGTTCTGTGTGTTCTGGGTTTGAGTACTGGGCTTTGTCAGTGGTCCATCCCCGTATTACATCTGCAGATCTGCAGAGCACTCACTAACTTTCTCCAATATTCTTCAGTGGCCCTCAGAGCCTCCAGGGAAACTGTGCTTTAGGTACCCCAGAAACCTTGAGTTTGTGCTCTCTTATCTTTTTTTGGGTTTTTTTTGACTGCATGCCATCTGCAGGGCAGAATCAGCCACACATAAAGTAAATGCCTTAAGATTATTGTATCTGTGTTGTGACATAACCCTGCACTCTGGTTGTGCTTTCACAGAAATGTAACTCCTAGATTTTGACCTTTGTGCTTCTCACTATTAGTTTCTGAAATAACATTAAAGCCCACGTATATTCTTTGTATGCAGCACAGCAGCGAGAGGACAGAAGCATAAATAGAAAAAGGGCATATTTAAAATAATATAGGAAATCAGTAGCAGTATGGGCAGAACTCCAGACACCCCAACTCCCGTTCTCCGATTAACCTGCAATCCATGCTACCTGCAGATGAGTATTCTGTTTCTCTTTCTAGCAAACACACAAAATGGATTTGCCTGTATGGGTGACACCACATGTCATGACTAAATTGAAGCAACTGAAAGACTTTGGTTTTGAATTTCTCTTTGGGATCCACAGTCGGGTACAAAAAGCTCGTCTGCAAGGCGGTGAGTACACCGGGGAGTGAGCTTACATGCTGCTCTGTCTAATTTTTGCCTCTTACAGTTGTTGCCCCTTCCTCAGGGGTCCTGCTGGATCACATAAGGAAAAACCTAACCAAAGCAGCAAATGTTTCTGCCCACCAGAACCTGAAACTACTTGCCTATTCAGCGGTAAGTCAGAGCTTGGGGGCTAGCTTTTATCCATCTCCTCCTCGTCCTCACAGGGTATTGGGTCTTGGTGATAGTTTTAACCCTTTCTGACTTCTCCACAGCCCGTGCAGTGATCAGGACATGCATCTTTGGCTGGGTGAGATGTGCAGGATCTGTCATCATTCCTCTGGGATCCCTGAGGAAAATTCCCAACCTGCCTTTTTTTCCTGTTAGCTCAGGCTTGTGGATAAGACTGGCAGACTTTGGGGAGCCACTGCTGCATTTATTTGGTAGATGGGTTGATGCTACTCAGATGTGTTATTTCAGCAGTGTAGATAGAGAGTCTGCCCTTTCCAGCAGCCTACTGACTGGAAAGTCGAGCATCTCTCCCAAATTGTTCCCTAGAGATTCATTCTTAAAGAGCAATGCTATGGCTGTGTTTCACTTCCTCCCCTTCTCTGATGCTATCACAGATCACTGTTCTAGCAGTACAGTTCCTCTCCTTTCTTCCGGATGGAAGTTACAAAGGTGACATCTCCTCAGCACTTCCCTGTCCGTTACTGGTATGGTCTGAGCTGTGCTGCCACATCCGTAAGGGTGACTGATTTGGGTTTTTTTCCCTCTTTCTCAGCATGACACCACACTTGTGGCACTGCAGATGGCTCTAGATGTCTACAACAGGATTCAAGCACCATACGCCTCATGTCATTTATTTGAGCTGTACCAAGAGGATGATGGGTGAGGGCTGCAGTAAAGACATCTGCTGTGATTTCACCTCAAGGGTTAGATACCTAGGCTAGGCTCTACCCTAAGGGGATGCAATCTTGCTCCTAGTGGCAGACTCTTAGGAGGAGAACTACCACCAGACTAAAGGAAAGTGTGTGCACACCGAGTTTTTGGGAAGGGATGACTTTAGCTGGAGGAAAGAAGAAAAAAAAAAAAACCAACACCAACATCTAGCTGTGTTTTGTTTCCAGTAACTTCTCTGTGGAGATGTTTTTCCGGAATGAGAGTGGGAATGAACCTTTCCCACTGACAATCCCTGGCTGTCAGCATAAATGCCCACTGCAAAGATTCTTGGAACTCACGGATCCTGTTGTTCCCCAGGACTGGGAGCAAGAATGCCGGGTGGCAAGCAGCATGCATGACACAGGTGAGCCCAGGCTGGACCAGAGCATGGCAGAAGGGGAAAGGTTGGATGATACCATGTTGACCACTTGTTTTCTCCCTTGCAGAACTGTTTGTGGGTCTGGCTGTGTGTGGATCCATTCTCATTCTTCTTATAATACTCCTCTTGACTGTACTCTTTCGCATACAGTCTCAGCCCCCAGGCTACCGACACGTTTCCAATGAGGGAGAAGAGCAGGCCTGACAGTTGCTTCAACTCCTTCCCGGGCAGTAAGAGGGAGCAGTGTTGCCCATAAGGATGATTGGGCACCTTCAGTTACTGAGCATTCTTCTGCGTTGGCTATTGCTTCCCAGAATGAAGCTGGACTTGATTTTTGGATGCTTTCTAAAGGTGATGTCCCAGAGAGAGAGAACTGAGCTACTCTAATGGAAATGACACCTTAATTCTGAAGCCAGTATACTGTGTGCTGCCCCCAGTCCTCATACAGCTTACCTAGTCTGGAATTCCCAATATGGCCAGTTGGAGCTGGTCCTAAGTTTTCCTCCTTTCAGTGACTGTAAATGTTACCACTCACCATGACTGCGGCAGAGGGCCTTGGGCCTCCAGCAGCTGCCACATCCAGTGCAGTCAGGAGCTGCATCTCTCTTCAGGCTTCAGCCTGCTTTGAGTGCTTTTTCTCTCAAAGCCATTGGGCTGATGATGGTGGAAAGTTGGGCTTGGAGCAGCGGGCCCAGCTCACCAACAATGTACCGAGACTCATCTACTGTCCATGCAGAGGGAACTGCTGCAGATGATGGCAGATAGTGATAAGCATTTCTTGCGGTTGCTGCTGGCAGCTGGTCTTTTTTCCCTCCTTACATTGTGGTTCAAGAGAGAACTGGCCTGGAATCAGGACAAGATTGAAAACCCAGCAGTAGCTTCTAGGATACAGCTCAGAGTAGGTTACATGTGATCTGAAGAAGCTCTGAAGAGCTTCATCAGAGAGTAGAATTCCTGTGACCATAGCAATCCCCCACCCAATTTCTTATGCAGTGTTGGGCTCTAGAAAGGAGTGTCCCCATATATAATAAACCTGGGCACCGTCTAAAGATTCAGCCTTTGAATTTGGCTTCCCCACCTCTGAACTTCAAGTACCTATTACAGGGAATATCCAGTACTGCAGGCAGGCCACATTTCAGCTACAAGCCCTAGGAATATGCTTTATTAGCAGAATGTTTTTATGCTGTAATTAAAGAGATGTAGCAGAGCTGGTTACCTAAGACTAGATTATACAGCAAGTTTTATAGTTTTTCTTCCTATCTTCCCTACTGGATGGACAACAAACAAACAAAAAAAACCTATTAAGGATTAGAGTTTCAGGTGACTGTGGATCCCTTTATTTGCCATGCTTTGGCATTTTGTCTAAAGTGCGACTCTTTTCTGCAGTCTGGCCTCTCTGTACACACTGCAGCTGCTGCAGGGAACTTCATGCCAAGTGCTCACCACCTGCCTTGTAGCTTTTGGCAGAAAACGAGAGACTGAAGCAGGCGCCAGAAGCACAGGCTCTTCACATGGTGATACTGCACATTCACTTCCCACTTTTACTTCCCTTTCTTGTGCAGTTCCCTTCCTCTCTTGGCGACAGAGGCCAGTTCTTGGGTTACAGACGTTTCCTTTTCTTCCCCTATGGAGTACCGTGGGGACTTTTCCCTACACCATGATCGGCAGCTGCCAGCATGGGAACTCCAAATCAGCAGAAGCAGCTTGCTGTTCTCAGCATCTTCCTCACCTTTTTGTCCCCTGAAGATGTAATCTAGGTCTCCTGCACAGCAAGACAGTCATAAAGAAAAAGCTACTGCCTGTGAGAACAGGCACAAGAAAGAGGTAATACCAACTGCATTTAAGAGGACCAGACCTGTTATTTTTAAAGGCAGCAAATTTTGCACACACAGAGGGAAGGTTTCTGTGATGATCTAGACATTTTGACTGTGAATGATTTTCTGTAATTGTTCCAATACATTTCATTATTAAAATCAAATTCGCACTAAACTCTACTCCTTTTCTAAGAGCTCACAGGGCTAGCACTGGTGTGCTCGGTGTTGGAAAACAGGCAAAACTTGCTGCAGTATACCCCCTCCCAAAGTCAGTCCTTGATTTGCCATCCCACTTATAGCAGAGTGAGAACTGAGATAAATAAGCTATTTTGACTGCAGCAACCATGCATGGGTACAGTTTATAATGCAACCCATCCACCTCGGAAGGGTCCATTGCAGACACAGGACCTATGACTGATATTTCCACCACTGTTCTAGGTCTCTTGCCCTCTGGCAGAAAGATCAGTAACTTCTTCCCCCCCATCCAAAAGCAGTTCAGCAGAATGCTCAAAGCAGCCACTCTCTACATCAAGGAAGAATTTCAATTTAGTACAAAACTTTATTAATATCAATACTGTGAAACTATAAAAGTGAACATAGAGAATCTGAGCAGGCCTGGATCCTGTCCCCATCCATCAACCTCAGGGACAGCAGCAAGGCCCCAGGCAGCCTTGTAAACAAACTAGAAAAAGCAAAACCTTTCAGTTTAACAGCAGACTTGAGATTTGGCTCTGAGCAGGGGTGTTTGGAAAAGATTCCTCATTTCTGCTTTACAACACTTTTATCCAAAATGCTGAAGCACATAGGCATGGGTGAAAAAAAATTACCTAAATCAGTGACAAGAAAAAGCCTAGAACTCTGAAAATAGAAACTACAGAATCAGTAGATTCCCAGCGCCATACTGCCCTTGCATGCCATGAGGCATGTAAAGAGCTCTGGTGGCATCATGTTCTTCATGGTCTAGTTAAACAGCTGCAAGCACAGAATAGGCTAAGCCTGAGGTCTTGACAGATGCACATTTTCCAAGAAGATTGCATATGGGAGAGGTTGGCGTTCCCTAGGCTACCCAAGCTACCATCGCCTCACCCCATGAACATTCTACCTTTTCAGGACATTAACCTTGTTAGCAAAGGGTTTCTCGGCTCAGTTTGACTAGAACAGGCTGGGGACCCTGTCATCAGCTGCTCCACAGGAGACTACAGGAGATAGTAACCTCTGACAAGTAATGGCAAGCTGATGTGGCAGGCTGGAAGCAGTAACTTCAGCAGGATCTCAGAAATTCTTTAAAGTTTTCCTAGTGCCTTGGAAAATGGGTGTTAACTCCACATGGAGGAGGAACTGAGTACTGACACAACTTTCTAGAAGGGGAAGCAAAGGGCATCAGGGAAGCAAGATCAGATCCAGGGAGGAAGGACAAAGTAGAAGCCTAATGCCCTGCATGGCTTATACTGCTCACTGCCAACACTGAATTTGTACCCTGTGATCCAGAAAGGATCAAAATACTAAATCAGTTCTCCAGATCCTTCCCTTTTCGCTTCCTTCCCTGTGATTTAGAATCATTGCTTTTTGTTCTCATCTCCTCCAGCTCCCAAGACAGTAAGTTAGCTTTGAGTTTGCTTGTCCCAGGATTTGCCTGCCTCTGCCCTCCACGTCTGGACAAACTCCAGCTTCCAATCCCCTGTTCTGTCATGGCTTTCAAAAGATGTTCTTGCTTCTTGGCCACCATCTCCTCCCGGCTCCAGATCAGAATATTAAAGCCTGAGAGGAAAATTAAACACTGTGCATCAGAAACTCTACATCAAATATAATAATTTAGGCTACGTCATTTAAATGACAGAAATTCAGAATGCTTTGGCTGTTCTAAGATATTTCCAAGGTACAGAGGATGCAGAGATATTTATAGGAGATGCTATCTCCACATAGCCATAGAAATTTGATCTAATTAAGAAACGTAATCAAGTAATTCCTAATCTCATCTGTCGCAAGTCTAAGACCTAAATCTATACTTGGCTCCCTTAATCCCATACAGCCTGCAAAAAACTAAGTAATCTTGGCTCTGCAGCCTAGGAAATGAGATAAATTAAATGAAGGGAGAGGGTACAGCCTAGCAGGAAAAGGCTTCCACCCCCTCTCCACCGTTTTCTGCTACTGTTACACGGCCAGCTGACGGCAGCAGCTCCCTGCTGTGGAGAGGCTTCTCACTCCTCTGGACTCCATACTCCTAGGAATGTTACACAGAAGATGACCAACAACCTGTTTTCTAACTGCAAAGGTGTAAGACTGAGAAGAAGGTCTTGATCTCTTTTACAGATGTACGAAATTACAGAGGACTACTAGCAAGTGGGATTTGGGAAACACTCATGCAAAACTTGCTTTAGTCTGGAGAAACAAGCCTGCCCTTTTCTGGGACTGGAACCCACCCATGCTTAGTGCCCCAGGTTCTCTTTACTTACCCATGCCAGAAGCCAGCGTGTCTCCCATAGGGTTAAATTTATTGAGCTGAAAATGGAAACACATTCGGAGTTTGTAAGAGCATCACTGCTTATGTAACGGAGTCATAAGAGCACCACTGCTTATGCAACAGCAACAAACCATCTGGAAAACCCAGTGTTCCCTAAAGAGTATCACAGAAAACCCACAGATGACCACAGACCAGCCCTGCTCAACTCACCAGCTTCAGCTGGCAGCCATACCCCCATAAGAGCGTGAGTCTGTCACAAGTAAAGAGGATACTCCTGTTGTTCTAACCCCTATCTCTTGGCTGTGGCTCAATACACAGCGGTCCTTCTAGCTGCAGTGCTCAACTCACCGAGATGATACCAGAAGCATTTGGATCATGGAGCTGACAAACCATCTCCCCGGTGTTTCCATCAAATACATCAACAGTTCGTAGTTCGTTCACCGTGTACCCTGGGAACTTAGGGTCTGGGTAGCGACCTGCTACAATGAGGTCATAGCGAGGATGCCATGTTGCCTAGTCATAGAGCAGAGTGATGGGAGTTAAGAGAAAGGGACAGAGCTCATACTGACACACACCAGACAACCGGCAGTGTGAGCAGCAGTTTGTACATCCCACCCACAGCCTGAGGAACATGGGTAACCTCAGAACAGTGCTCTGCTGGGAGTTGCAGCAGTGTGAAACGTCCACCCAGCGGTTTAGTATCCTGACCAGAAATGAAACCAGTTCTGATGTACAGCCGGCTGCTAGCACCAAGTGTGATGCTCCTCTCAGACTGCACTGGCTTAACTCACCTTAATAGGTGTGAGGTGCTGAAACTGCCGATGTGGATGTGGGATCAGATGCTGTGGCTTGGTCCAGTCTGAAGACGAGTAAACTCTGATTTCACTGCGCTGGTCGGTGCTCAGAAGCTTGGCACCATCTGTTGGGCTGAAGTAAGCTGGGAGAGGGGGACAATAAGGCAAACAGAAGACCACAGTGCTGTGATTGACAAGAAACATAAGTCATCACATTTCTCCAACTGGAAACCCATTGCTATTTCTTTAATAGGGATGCGAGTATGGCTGTGCGTCTCAACAGACAAGACTTTATCTGTCCCAAACAAATTCAAAACTCTTACTATCAGTAAGCTGAAACCTACAGCACTGGATTACATAGGAAGAATCATTATTCTCATTTTAGAATCACAGAAAGAGACATTGCCAAGAAAGGAACTTGCTTGTTCAAATGGAAAGTTAGTAGAAAAGCTGGAGACAGACACCTGCTGCTTGGACTTCCATGAACTGGTAAAACTGCACCCAAGAACAGAGGTTTGAGTCCCATGCTCTGCTGTATTTGGTTTGCGTGGCAAGGTTTTGGTAGCGGGGTGTGTTACAGGGGTGGCTTCTGTGAGAAGCTGCTAGAAGCTTCCCCTATGTCCAACAGAGCCAATGCCAGCCAGCTCCAAGATGGACCTGCTGCTGGCCAAGGCCGAGCCCACCAGCGACTGCTGTAGCACCTCTGGGGTAACATATTTAAGAAGGGGGAAAAAAACTGCTAGACAACAGCAGCCAGGAGAAGAGTGAGAATATGTGAAAGGAACAGCTCTGCAGACACCAAGGTCCATGAAGGAGGGGAAGAAGGTGCTTCAGGCACCAGAGCAGAGACTCCCTTGCAGCCTGTGGTGAAGACCATGGTGAGGCAGGCTGTCCCCCTGCAGCCCACGGAGCTCCACAGTGGAGCAGATATCCACCTGCAGCCCATGGAAGACCCCATACCACAGCAGGTGGGTGCCCAAAGGAGGCTGTGACCCTGAGGAAAGCCCACTCTGGAGCAAGCTCCTGGCAGGACCTGTGGACCCGTGGAGAGAAGCCCATGCTGGAGCAGTTTTGCTGACAGGACTTGTGACCCACACAAGTAGCAGTCTGTTCCTGAAGAACTGCACCCCGTGGAAGGGATCCAGGCCGCAGCAGTTCGTGAAAAACCATGGCCTGTAGGAAGGACTCACTTTGGAGAAGTTCATGGAGGACTGTCTCCCATGGGAGGGACCCCACGCTGGAGCAAGGGAAGAGCATGAGGAGTCCTCCCCCTGAGGAGGAAGGAGTGGCAGAGACAATGTGTGATGAACTGACCACAACCCCCATTTCCTGTCCCCCTGCACCACTCATGGGGTGGAAGTAGAGAAAAATCAGGAGTGAAGTTGAGTCTGGGAAGAAGGGAGGGGTGGAGGGAAAGTGTTTTAAGATTTGGTTTTAGTTCTTATTAGGCTACTCTGATTTGATTGGTAATAAATTAAACTGATTTCCCCAAGGCGAGTCCGTTTTGCCCAAGATGGTAATTGCTGAATGACCTCTCCTCGCCCTTATCTCAACCAACAAGCTTCTTGTTATACATTCTCTCCCCTGTCCAGATGAGGACAGGAGTGACAAAGTGGCTTTGGTGGGCACCTGGCATCCAGCCAGGGTCAACCCACCATATCTGCTTTTGTCAAAGGAACTGCCCAAATAAATTCAGTTTTCTAATCTCAGCCATTGCTGATGCTTCCACACTCACCTCTCAAGGCACAGTGCCACAGTCTGTATAGCAAGTCTAAGACCGTGCCGCAGCTGCGCTATCTACCTCCCTGCCCCTGAATACACGTTCCCAATGCCCTCCCTGCTTTAACACTAGCTATTGTGAAACTTCAAATCTGAGCTAAAGCCAACACTACCACAACAATAAAAGCTGAGCTGAGTGGACTCTCTGCGGATGTCCACACAATGAAATCCTTATCTCAACTCACCTGCATTGACAGGTTTGTCATGAGGAAGCAAATGAAGAAAATTAGTTTTGTTTTTGATGTTTCTGAGGTCCCAGATTTTGACCGTCTGATCCACAGACGCTGTGGCCAACAACCACTCACATCGGGAGTTAAATTCCACATGAGTCACTTTCTTCCTGTGCAATTTCAGCTTCCAAATCTGCAGCAGAGGAAACAGAAAACCACACACAAAAAAATAAGCAAGATTTGGAGCAAAGAAATGGAGGAATAACCTACTAGTGCAGAGTAAAGAGGTCACACATTTACACAGTAACAAAATTTCTAAAATACACCAAGAGTTTATCCACTGGAAACAAGAAAGGAGAAGAATGACCTTGGGAACTATTTAATTCTAGGAGAACTCCGATCCACCAATTTATTACAGCTATGAGAAAGGAAACGCATCCCTGGCTCATGGAGGGAAGTATTAGTGCCACTGTACAAAGCAAGATCACATCTGGAATACTTTATGCAGTGCCAGTCTTCCACCTGCAGAAAGATAAAAACAAACTGGAACAGGTAGAGAAAATGCATTGCCAGGATAGTAATAAGAAGGAAGGGCCTGCTTTGTGGGAGAAGACCAAAAGAGCTTGCTTTGTTTATCTTAGTAAAAAAGGTGAGAGAAGATATAATTGGCTTCTAGAAATACATCAGCAAAGAAACATGAGGGTAGGAGAAATATTTCAATTAACACGAATAAATAGACATAAGCTGGCCATAAAAACTGTATATATGGATATAAAATGAAAAAAAAAGGTATATAAGATGAATAAATTTATATTCAAAGCCAGAAGATTATTTCTAATCAAACGGGTGAAGCTGGCCCATCCTCCCTACAATAATGGCTATCTCCCAAGTGCAAAAAAGACTGTAACTTTCTTTCAGGATGGAAAAAATGGAAAGGAAGCACCTCACTTTGAATAAGCACAAATCATTTGGAGCGCTCCTGACTTTGCCCACTAATTTACACAGCTGCCTCTGGCCACAGCTCATTGGGTGACAAATTCTTACAGATGCTGCTCTTAAAGGCAGGAGAAATGGTCATTCCGGTGTGGCGGTACAGCAGGCTCCTGAAAGCAGGGCCGACGCCCAACTATTCTCCAGTACGTTTCTGCACTACTTCAGACTCGAAGGCACAGCCTGCCTCTGCCTGCCCTCTCGTGCCTAATGGCAGTAGTGCAATTTCTATCCCTACATTCGCTGAATTAATGCTGTGTACCTACTCGAAGGTCGTGGAAGGGCATACACCAAAGCAGTATCTCCTAAATGACTCTCATCAGTGCACTGAGTTTCTGGAAGTTGGCAGAGGGTGCTCACACTCAGGGTATCCTATAATTACTTTGGGCAGTAGCAAATACTGTTTAAGGAACAGGTAGCACATGACACACTCCCTGTTTGGGAACTGTTACCATTACGCCTAGCAATGTGAAAATGTCTAATGAATGGCAGAAGTGGAGGACTTCTCACCACCTAGACAATGGGTGGACTCGTCTCGTGAGCTGCAAGGTACTTGTTCCTCTTTTCAGGGTCCCTGTAGTGTAGGAAAGCACATGAGCCGTGAAGATTCCCGTAGAGGAGATGCTTCATGGAGCCATACAAACCTCTTCACCAGACGTGCTAAGCAGGACCACGTTTCCCACATTATCACCTGTCACCACTGCACGGCAGCTTGCAGAAACATCAACACTGCAGTACCAGCAACTAGAGGGAAAGACAGAAAATCAGTGCTGCCTCCCACAGGCAAGTGAAAGCAGTGGAACTCTGGTTCACATTCGTCCCTGACAAGAAAGACTGCAACAGATCGTAGCTGCAATCTCCTGCCTGATGGTGTGGGCCCGAGTATCAGGAAGGGGGACGACTTATCAGCAAAGCTTCCTGTTGGTGACTGAATATGAAATAACTTTCTAGTCATTTCTGAAGTGCTCATTAGATGGCGTGTGACACATAGGGACAGCGGAACATAAGAGAGGCTGAAAAGCCACTTGGTGCCTGCAAATGGACACACCTTGGGAAAGATCAGAACACCCTTGTGACACTGACAAATGTACAAAAACAGCTTTAAAATGACATTTTCCACAAAACACTGAAGCAGCAGTAAAGACAAAAGCTTTGGACTGGGAAGTTGCACATCAAACTGTCTCAACGTCATGCTCCAGGAAACAAAACTGAAGAGAGACATATCTGATAAAGACCTATGTCTTAACCCCAGCTCTGCCAGGAGGGAAAGAGCAGCGAGAATAAAGCTGGGGTCCTTTGGGAACTTGTTGGGAAAGCTTCACTTGCAAAGATAAATCATTCTAAATTCAAGGTCATGGAATGAGCATGGTGAGCCTGATGGCTCTAGAAGGGCAGCAGGGTAAACTCTAACCTGAAACTCAGATTGTGCAGGGATGTTTTGTGGCTTTGCTATGCCACCTGAGCTGCTACAGACAAAACACACAGAACAGTGACGACAATGAAGAAGAGGAAGTTATCGTCCTCTTCTCACCTCACACTTTATGAAGTGAAAAGCTGTCAGTATCTGCAAGACAGGAGATGGCATCACCAGAAAGCAACAACAGAAGATGTAGGCAGCATGCTCAGCTACTGTAAAAGCCTAAGTGCCCTGCAGCTGCCTAGCTTGTCACCCACCCTGCAGTGCTAGGGTTGCAAGCAGAAGCCTGTCTCCAAGCTCCTTCCTAGGACCAATTAATACCAAGAGTCTCCTAACACTGGCAAAGATGAAGATGTTAGAGAGCACAAGAAGTAGCACAGTATTAACCAAGGAACAGAGAATCAACCTTGCACTGCTCCTTTCTCACCAAACATTATGGTACTCATGGCCACAGTCCGGGGCACGGGAGATCACCTGCCCCGCTCTGCCCTCAAGGTCTTGCAGACTTAGGGTGCCATCCCCTGACGCCACATAAAGCTTCACTGCCTCGTAAGGACTGAACTTGATGTCTCCGAGAGAATCTCCTGGCCCTTTCTGGAATACACACAAAGCCAAGAGGCATCAAGGTTAGAGTAGAAGACAAAATCTTAGTAACAATGCATCTCCTGGAACACACTGCCAGTTTCCGAAGGTACAGTGCACTGCTTTGTGACAGCGCACATACCCAAGAACTCTTTTTTTCCAATCTGTTTCCAACCTGAGCACACACATTCTGAGCCTGTAAGTTCAACCCCACCACTTTGGGCTGCAAACCTTGTTAGCAGCATTGATTCTTCTGCTATGGGGGTAGGAGTAATCTGCAGTAAACCACCTGGCTCAGACCTGGCTTTAGGAGATCACAAGCAAGACCAGCATCAATCCATGCAGAAACTACATAAAATCTCATGACAACCCTGCACCAGGCTTTTCTAACAGAGACTTCATTCACTAGTTCCCTACAGGCTGCTTCCAGTGCTGTATCTGGTCTTTCTCAAGGTACCAGCAGGCAGGATGACAGTGGTGCAAGGAGAAATCCTACTGCTAACCCCATGGCACAGGAATCTTATATTATGTGTTATGTTATATTGTTGTTACGTTATTTTGTTTTTCTATGTTTTTTTCTCCCAGTCTATCTATTGAGGAAATACGGAAACCCTACGCAAAGACAGAAAAGAAGGATGCTAGTTGGGAGTCCCCAAACTCTTCGATACTCAAGTGCACTCCATCTCCTGCTCACAGAGCAACTACTTAATAAAGACTCACTGTAAATACCAGATTTCCAAGAAGCCAATAAAGATAAAAAAAGGCCTGCCTATAGAGCTTGCCAGTCCTCAGAGCAGTAAAAGGAAGATGGCATGCCCTTTTAAATCCAGGCATCATTGTTGTGACAGGCATCCCACTGGGATACAAGATTCTCATGTCCCAGATTCAGTCTATCCCTCCTTGCTCACCTGGCCAGTCACCACAGCACTACTTGGGTTCAGTTTCTGCCCTATTACAAGGCTGCAGCTGGAACAGCCAGTTTGGAAACTAACCATGAAAGTTGCCATCCGGAAAGAATCAGGTGGGGAAAAGTAAAGAGGAGGCTAACCCAAACTCCCTCACTTACCTTTAAACACTGAACTGAAGTAACTAATTGAAGAGCTCAGGCTTCCTCATGAGTCCACAGAAAAAGCAACAGTCTGAGAGGGTGATTCTCAGCACAGGCAGACAGAGTAGCCTCTAGCAATTCATCTCCTCTTTCCAATCATTACTGAAGGAGCCCAAACTCTTAATTTTGGAATTTTAGATAGGCACCATAAGGTAGGTGGGATGAATTGGGGTGATCCTTATCACATGCACCACCTGAAGTCAGTGGCTTTTGTGAAGCAGCACTGAGGGGACTATAAATTGTCCTGTAAAAAACATCTGACAAGGAGCAGCATTGCTAACAGGTGCAGAGGTTAGAAGGTCCCCAGGGCACAGAGCTATGGGAGGTTTAAGAACAGACAGCTGAGGAAATCCACTGGCACCCCTATGCTCTCCCATGTACAACAGGAAGCAAGCAGCATCAGAGTCTCCCTCCCCTTCAAGAAAAGCTCTCTCCTACCCACCACCTCATTTCAAGGGGGGGGGAAAAAAGGCACAGTGAGCCTCCCTGGAAGAGAGAGGATCCCTGAAATTTAGATGATAAAGGACATGTTTGTGGAGAAAAGGAAGTCCAGCTCCCACATTTTAGAGACAAATATCTCTTTCTCTCTCTCTGTAGCGCTCCTGCCAGCAGGACACAGAGGCCCAAAGCATTGCTGTATTTCTTACTCCCAGTCCTCGGTGCTGGTGAAGACCCGGACAGTATTGCCATTAAAATCCTGCAGGGTGGTAGTGCCGGCAACTGACGAAGTGTACAGCTGACTAGGGTTAAAAGGGTTAAACTTCATTCCTGTGATGGCCCCTCCAGCTCCCATCTACAAGGAAGGGGATGAACAAAAGAAAAATCCACTGAGTGATGGGGAAGCAGAAAAGTGTCTTCTGTAAGTCTGCATTCACTGCTATGTCCTTAACAGCAACAGTGAAACACACCACAGCCCTTCAAGGAGGCAAAGACAACCATGTCTTCCCACATGATAGCTGTCTAGACAGCTGCCCTCCTGGAGGACAAAACTGCAACTCCTTCAGTCCCCAGGCAATGTATTCCCTGGCTGGCTAGCACCACACTGTTTTCAAAAAGAGAAAGATGACCCTGGAATTTCTGGAGGATAGACCTCCTCCCAGTGTATATCTACATTAAGTTAGAAAGGGGACAAAAGTTACAGAGTCTTTGAGCCCCTGTCAGAATGGGAATGGCTGAATACAGCAATGAGGGGGCATGCCAGCTATATAAACCTTCATTCTACCTTAGTTTCTCACCTTAGATACAGGACTTTGTATCTAAACTCAAAGATGTTTCCTCATCTGACACAGAATAAAAGGTGAGCAGAGAAAGATCGAGACCCAAAACAGAAAAATCCTCTCTGCCTATTTGTTTTGGGCATCCCTTTAAGATAACTGTTTTGCCAGTTGCTGAATTATTTTCCTACTAAGCACACACGAAGTAGTGCTTCATTATGAACTTCTTCAACACACCTCAGTTCTCCCCAGTGCTAGAACAGTCTGGGACTTAGGAAATGACATGCTGTTGTGTCTCAGTCCTGCCCCACAGCTGGCTACTCTGCAATCTGAGACCCTTACGTGTTTCTCACAACAGACCTCAGTTTTGATCTGCAGTATTTGGTGGTATTCCAGTTTTCCCTCCCACCCACTCCATGCACCCAGAGGCTTACCCCTTTTATGAAGCAGGTTTTAGTAAGTACTTCATAGTCCCAAAGGATGATGTCTCCACCTTTGGAACCAACAGCTACAGTACTGGGGTGTGTTGGATGCCATTCCAGGCATGTCACTCTCCTGTCAAAGGGACTTGCTGTTCGAAAGAGGCGGTATGAGGTGAGAGAACGCAGAAAGGGCAGCTGCAGACACTGTTAAAAAGATAAAGAGAATTATGACTTTTGCAGGGATCCACGAGATTCTTTGAATGAGGAGTGCTACAATTTCTAATCACCATCAGTGTTAGTACATTCACACAAAATTCTAAGCCTCTCCATAAAATGAAGAGAAGATGCTGTCCCCAAGGGAAACAGCCTGTGTTTCCACACAAATCCACGTTAGTCACAGCACTCAGAACGCAACAGAGAACTGAGAGATACTTCAAATGACATACAGGGAGTTAAGCCTCATGGGTTGAGCTAAAAAGGCAGGATAATTAACAAGAAAGGAGAACATGCCTCCACACCAGTTAAAAGGCACTTATGACTATCTATGTCTTCACTGAGCATCCCAAAATACTATACATCATCCAGAGACACAATACAATGGTCCTCCATCCAAACTGCCTGCAGCTCAACTACACATTGATAGCATAAGAGTGATCAGAACACTTGACATAGTGAATGAGAAACCATGACATGATTGTATTGTTATTCAGCTGAGGAATAGGTACTGCTTGGATGAGCTTGGTGATTTCTTTATCATTTGGATACTTAAAACAGATAAATCGTACAGAAGATAAAGCTAGCACAGGTGCTTCCCACCTATGGATGTTAGACAAAAAGTTAATTTTCAAATGAAAGGAGCATGACTCTGAAAACAGTAAAACATTATGGACTTGATGGAATACGTCTGTGAAGAGGAAAAATCAACACTAAACCTGACATGATTAGCAGAGTGGATACGAAAAAGTACAACAAAACAGTCAGACTAGTGTGCAAAAGGAACACTGTGCAATAACTAAAATGGTAGAGGGGGTAAGTTTAAATACGATTCAAGGAAGTACAGAATTAACAGAGGGATAAAACGTAGAGTGACAGGGCCAGGTCAACTGAAAGGGAAAGCCATCTCAGCTCTTGCATTTTACAGGATTAAGAAACATAAGGGTGTGCCAGATCTGGAGCCACAAACTGTGTATGTGAGGAACTTTAAGCCCCTTTGAAGTTTCCCTGCGTGTGTTTAAGACGTTTTTATGTAGGGAGCTGAGATGTCCAGGAGGTCATGAAGGAGAAACTCCTCACCTGCCTGAGCTGTGCCCGAATGGAGCCTCCCAGCATGTTCTGGTAGACATAATGAACAATGCTACACTGCCGCCCCAGCTGATGGAAAAGGACTCTGTTGTTTCTCACCACGGACCCACCTCCACTCCAACCTGCCAGAGTGGAAAAAGAGTAAAACTTACTGAGAGCCAATACCTGTCATGCTCATTCAATAAAAAACATGGGAAGACATCTGCATTTGATGCTAAATCCATGAAAAGCTTCAGCCACAAGAGAAAAGTCTCTAAACAATTCTTACATCTCTAAGGTGCAGCAACCTCTGCAATTATGGAGCCCGGTGCTTCCCACAGCCTGCCAGAGCTTTGCGTATGCTTCCTCTTGTTAAACGTTCCTTCTCCTTGCCAAAGATTTATCAAAAGACAACAGGAGAGGACTAAAGCAAAGTCACAGGTGGTGCATCTCTTGGACAGCATACAACTTGAATGGTTCATACCCAAAATACAATGAGGCTATCCAAAGCCCCAACAACTTGGAAATACGCCATGGGAGGTGGTAAGTCCCTTTGTACAGCAAAGGAAAGGTCAGACGTGTGACCAGCAGAAACATTAACACCTGAAAATTCCCCAAGCGTAGCAACATGAGTTCCCACACAGTTCCTGAAATGCCTGCTTGTGAATCAGAATTTTCGATCTGCTTGTGCTGTAGCCCGCATCGTCTGCCTACAACACTGCGAGTTTTGTTTTTGATAATAGACTTGCTGACGCCTCATTGCCTGAAAACCTTTCTGTTTGGAGTGATTTTTGCTGAGAGTACAGCACGCTTCTACATTTTGTTCGTGTTCCAAGTTTTTATCTTCAGGAACCTTTACATATAAAACAGATCTGTTCAGTCCCGTGTCTGTGATCTAATCATCCCCACGGCAATGGTCTGTAACACTCCAGGGGATCTAGACATCAAATGGGAAAGAAGCATTTCTTAAGAAACAAAAATACACTTTTTAACTAAGGATAATTATAAAAAAACAGAAGACCGAAAACATAGGGATCATTCTATATGATTAGAACCTAAACAAAATCTTTCTTTGCTGGAGCCTAGAAATGCACGGGTGTGAAAGTTCTTTGTTCACGTGCCAACATAGTGCCAACACCTGTCACACCTGTTGAAATAGGTAAAAAAGTATTTATATTCTAATTAAAGATTAGAATTAATTCTAAGAATTAGCATCCACAGTTCCTTCTTCAGAGGTGACAGAAATGGAGGTATTTTTTCCAAATTCTCTTTTATTACGAAGGATAATTTATTAAGAAACAAACTTCAGGCCTTTTTAGAATCTGCTGGAAGAAACCCTTTAAAAGATGTTTCAAGTGCAAGAAATTGAACCTGTCCTATATGGCTCAGGAGAAAAAACTGCTTTTTCCAAAACATATAAAAATCAAAACTGGAACACAGAATGGAAAAGCTCAAATACAAAGATCTTAGTCCTTTTTAAAAAGGGTTAGGGGGA
Organism: Phaethon aethereus; assembly: GCF_964289735.1. Lineage (NCBI taxonomy): Eukaryota > Metazoa > Chordata > Aves > Phaethontiformes > Phaethontidae > Phaethon > Phaethon aethereus. Next base: position 44,915,936 of record NC_138579.1, on the reverse strand, counting down.
AATATGATTGGCTCATTTTTCCAAAGTACTAGCTACATCCAATTCCCTCTGTATCTTACAGGAGCTGCAGATGCTCACCAAAGCTGAAAATCAGGCCATGAAGTTACAATGAAAATCACGTAGCTAAATTAATGACAGAAGATGCTTTAACTATCCACAGTTACACACAGAACTCCTTTCAAACAGAGTATTTTGCCTCCACATCTGCTGTTCATACTGCCAACTGCTCCAAGGCTGAAGTTATACACCAGACAATGCAAATGTACAAAATCATAGAACTCCTGTATCTCTGACTTCACAGACTTTTTGAACTCTGACTTCTTAAAGCCAAAATTGTACAGAAACTGTGTAATATTTCCACACAAAGGCAGTAACTTTAGTGATCTCCTAATGGGAGAACAATGGAATAAAAGGTTTTATCTGAGAAAAGGAGGCTGAGGGGAGATGTTATCGCTCTCTACGACTCCCTGAAAGGAGCCTACAGTGAGGTGGGTGTCGGTCTCTTTTCCCAGGTAACAAGCAATAGGACAAGAGGAAATGGCCTCACATTGCATCAGATGAGGTTTAGATTGGATATTAGGAAAAATTTCTTCACTGAAAGGGTTGTCACGCATTGGAACGGGCTGCCCAGGGAAGTGGTTCAGTCACCATCCCTGCAGGTATTTAAAAGACATGTAGATGTGGTGCTTAGGGACATGGTTTAATGGTGGACTTGTTAATATTAGGTTAATGGTTGGACTCAATCTTGAGGGCCTTTTCCAACCTACATGATTCTATGATTCTATGAAAATAGTCCTTACTGTAGCTAAAGTCTACACAACTTTCTTGATAATGCAAAGCGTTAACCTTTCCAGTATCTTAGAACTTAATCACCTCCCCTCATTATATCAAAAATCTTTAGGAGTTTGGTTGGGTTTTTTTAAGTTACATACTAAAGAAAAAAATGCACATGAGGAGAACTAATTAGTGGAAATTTTGTCCAGTCTAATCTGAACATTGAGGTAGAAAGTATTCCTACTTACCGTAGCAGAAGTTAAAATAAGCAAAGAATCAGGTGGAAATGACAGTTTAGACTGCATGCTGTAGGATACCAACCTTACGACTATGAAACTGCATTAAGAATTGCATGGGAGAAAAAACAATGTATTACCAAGACTGGTCTGTCCTAAAATAAAGCAGACATCTGGTAATTCAGGAATTCCACAAAACTTAACCACCCACAAATGAGCCATGACAGCATCTTCAGAGAGCAGGCTTCTACCACGGGGTATGAAGTCGCAAAAATGAAACATGCATGCATACGCACACACACTCTTACTAGACAGATAATTGAGGATTACTACCCCAATACACGTCTGTGTATCACTTCAATATATAACTCCATCTGAACACTCATGTCTGAACACGCTTCTTGGCATTCCCCCTCTTCAACTAGTCAATGCCTGTCATTTCGCGTAAATCTGGTTGGGAGAAATGGCAAGGATCTGAGGAAATGTTACCGATTTTCTCTGGGGGTTTGGATGTTTTTCTCACAAACAACCTCTTTGCTTGTGGCTCATTCCCTAGTTCCTCGTAGTCCGGTTTCCTCTTCCCAGCTGCTTTTGCCTCTTCCGGACAATGCTCATGTGCCCTCTCATGCTTCTTGTCCTTTGGTTGATTCACTGGAGCCATCCTGTCTGACCACTAAAAGCAAACAAAGCATGGAAGGTAAGACTGTCATACACTTTCAGCTAGAAGGCAGAGAGGAAAACTGGAATGTAACATGTCCCAGTGGTCTGAAAGTAGTGATTATACCTGTACCCTCTTTCATCAGTATGACACTAGCTTTTTGTTGTGCTCTGCTGGAGAGTGGAACAGGTTCAATAAACTCTTCTTTGTTCACATATGAAAATGAACGTAACCTAAAGCATTAGAATATGTTTTGACAGATGTGCTTCTACCAAAATTCTAAGCTTAAAACCCACAGATCTGCATAAAGTACATTTGTGAAACCACATAATACCCTAACTGTTTCTGTAGTAGCTCACACTGAGCTCTTCAGATTTAGCTAAGAAAAACATCAGAGCTTTTACAACGAACGATGGCCAGGGCTGACTGCTCTTCCACTGAATATGCTCAGAAGACACTTTAACGGCCTCTTTTCCTGATAACCACCACCTGATCCTTGGATTGGGCTCCTACACTGGCTGGCTACCACACCTGAGCTGCTCTTCTGACCAGCGGTGGGACACAGCAACGCGTGTCTTGCCTTTTGACAACCAAATGACCACCCGGCCCCGGAGGAAAGGCACGGGCCTCCCACAGCCTTGCTCGCAGCTGGCGGGCTATGCGTCACACACCGTTTGCAGCAGCAAATTCCTCCCCCCCCCCGAAGATCCTCTGCGAAAAGCCTCGTACAGGCTGATCCCGTGCTGGTGCTAAACTTATTTATGATTCGTGCATGGCTGTCACTGATATCTGCCCGCGTTAAATATAGCTCGGCAGGCACCGTGTAAGCTTCCTCAAATAGCGCCCACCCCGCGCCTCCAGGCCTCACCCGGCCCCGCGGGGCCGCCCTTCAGCGCCGCGGCCCGCCGGGCCCCAGCCCCGGCCCGGCTGCCCCGCGGCCTGGGCGGGAAGGGCCGCCCCGCTCTCACCTGCGCTCCGGCGGTCTCCGCTCCCCCGGCGCGGCCGAGGACGGCGGGCGGCTGCCGGCCCCTCCCCCGCGGTTTCATAACCGGGGCGCGAAGGGGGGGCAGCGGCTCCCGCCGCGGCCCCGCGAGAAGGCTCGCCGCCTGCGCCTGGGGAGCGGCGCCCAGCCCGCCGGCGCAGGCCATGGCGGCCCCCGCCTACCCTTCGCCATCGAGGGGCAGCGACCTGGGCAGCGGGAGGCCGGGGAAGCCTGCCCCAGCCGCTGCCTCCCCCCGCCGCCCTTACCTCCTGCTGGCCTCCCCGCTGGCGATCAGCATGAGCAGCACCCCCGGCTTCGCTGGTGCGAGAGGCGGTTGCGAGGCTCACGCCCCACCGCAGCCGTAGCCTGGCCCGAAACACGGGGTCAAAGCCTCTCAGGTCTCCTCTGGCAGTTTATCGTTCTTGGGTTTTGGCACAGGACTTAAAATCTTACATACTTTGTTTCCAGAGCACCAAACTGGCATTTTAAAGCTGCATGGTAAGGGCCCAAAATACATCAACCCAAACAGCAACCAAAAAAAAAAAAGAAAAAAAAAAAAAAAGATACTATTTTAAAACACAACTTCCCCAAGAAGGTGCACCTGGTGTTAGAACCTGACAGGAAAAAAAAAAACCCACACACTTTAAACACCAATAAAAAATGCTATGGCAAGATCAGCTCAGAGACTACCAGATCTTAGATGACGAAGCAGACAAGAATGGGGAAGGAAAAGCCTTACCAACACAGCTGGAGGTACCAGCATGTCCCCTGTCACCTGCAAAGGAGGCCGCTGTCTGCCGGCCATGTTGCATGGGGAACCTTCTCTCCGGAGCAGTAGGGCCCCATGCTTCAGGCCTACCGGTTACTGTGCTGAGTAATTAAGGTCCAGGCATCCACAGAGCTGGCCATGAACACCTGTCCAAAAATATCTGTACATAAGCAACCCTTGAATTGTGGGGCTTTAGGGTTTGGTTTTGGGTGTTGAGATGGAGGGTTTTTTGCACTATAACTATAGTTACCTATGTATTTTCTTACATGTTAGCAAATACATAGAAAAATTGCTAAGAAAAACAGCAAAGACCCAGACTGTTTTTTTCCTGAACTGTAACAACATTGTATTACTTGCTGCCATCCTAAGAATGAGTGACAGAATTACATAAACAAAAAAATCATAGCCACTGACAGACAACACAATCTGGATTTGAAAACATACGTCCATCCGACTAGCAAATCGTAAAGTCTTATCAAGTGCTTCTGTAATACACAACATTATTCTTAGAATTGTACCCATTAGCAAAAAATAGCAAGAGGAATAATTGAACGTAGCACTTCCCTTCTTCCCTCTGAAGCCTCGAAGGCTTGATTTCCAGGAAGGGAAACTACTATAGAAAACTTTTCTTCATATCTTGACAGTGATCAACAGTTTTGTCTATAGGTCTGCAGAAGTTATCATCATTGGAGACAGAATCTATGGAGTTCATCAGGAATCACCAACAAAACACCAATTAAATTACATAAATCTTAATATCTTGTGGTTTTCATATGCTTTAAAAGGGGTACATTTCTAAATTTGTAACTGAAAAAAGGGGCCCTGATACCAACTGTCTTAGTATTGATTTCAATGTTCTATGTATTAATCCCAAAGAAGACTCTGACACTGTTATCCAAGTTATGGCCAGCAAAGATGTGCACATCCTGTCACGGCTCCATTCTTCTCCCAGCAGTAGCCTCCCTGTGCAGAGCATACATGCAGTACCCTATGTGTTTCCCTCTTGGAGCTATCCTGGTTAGCATTTTTTATAATAGAATAAGAATTAGAATAGAACAGAACAGAATATTTCAGTTGGAAGTGACCTACAATAATCATCTAATCCAACTGCCTGGCCAATTCAGGCCTGACCAAAAGTTAAAGCATGGTATTAAGGGCGTTGTCCAAATGCCTCTAAACACTGACACGCCTGGGGCATCGACCACCTCTCTAGGAAGCCTGTTCCAGTGTTTCACCACCCTCTCAGTAAAGAAACACCTCCTCATGTCCAGTCTAAACCTCCCCTGGTGCAGCTTTGAGCCATTCCCACGCGTCCTATCACTAGATCCCAGGGAGAAGAGATCAGCACCTCCCTCTCCACTTCCCCTCCTCAGGAAGCTGTAGAGAGCAATAAGGTCGCCCCTCAGCCTCCTTTTCTCCAAACTAGACAAGCCCAAAGTCCTTAGCTGGTCTTCATAGGACATGCCTTTTCCAGCCCCATCACCAGCTTTGTTCCCCTCCTCTGGAGGCATTCAAGGACCTTCACGTCCTTGTTAAATTGTGGGCCCCAGAACTGCACACAGTACTCAAGGTGAGGCCGCACCAACAGTGAATACAGCAATTTTGTCAATTACTAACACCAAGTTTGCTTTCTCTCTAGAGAATCACCAAGTATTTTTGTAATTATTATCCACTAAGGCCAAGAATAGCAGATAGTACACAAATCACGCACAGAAGAATTGCCACTGGTTCAGGGTGCCAGAGCTCAGTCTGTATGGTACGCTGAGCAAGCCAGAAAAAGAGCAGTTTGAAAAAATATTCTTACATGTATTTACAGTCTGACACTCTTCAAACTACAGTATGCAGTGAAGTCAGGAGTATAATTATGCGTGGGCAGGATATTAGGCTTATTTTTATGCTGCCTTTTGTCCGACATACAATTAAGTTGTTATGCCTTCGTTAGATGCCTTAGTTATGTGACGTGGTTCTCTACCGCAGAATAAAGCTGTCTTGTCACCAGGTCTGGTAAAGCTATATTGTGACTAAGACCATCAACTTCACATTATTTGTAATACCATTAGGTATTCTGCCTCCTTGTTGCCAGGATCTTTTTCCAAAGCATGAATATTTTTGGCTACTTTAGTGTGACTATTGATGTAAAGAGTACCATTACAGCAACTAGAGTTTGGCCTGCATATGAAAACAAGCACTAGAAAGTAGGAAAAAATATATAAACCTAAAGAGATAAAAGAGAGAGTAATATCATGCTATCTGACCTCCTATCCCATGACTACCAAGCTGCCCTACACCAGGAAAATGAACAAAAATATCACTACTGTAATGACCTCATTTACCTGAACACCTCATTTTCCCTAAGCTGTTCCAGCCTTGGAGGAAAGATTGCAGCAGCCATGCTATGTAGTACCCTCTCCTTGCAACCAGTATTGGGGGCAGCCAGGTCCCCAGTGGGAAGCATCTAAGATGCTCAGTGAGTGGAATATCAATAACAAAATCAGCATGAAAACTAACACAGGGCAAATGCTGGATATAGAATAGTAACATATGACAGAAGGTAGCCTTTTCCATACTTAACGTACATTAGTGTACTTTATTAACATACATTAATTCAATAATGGAATTAAAATCTCAGAATTAAATTGAATCAGGGAGTGACTATGCCAAAGAGTTGGGGGTTGTTTTATTTTAGTAAAATAGAAAGTTGATGCTTATACTCTCAACTATGATTAACTTTGAGAAGATGAGCATCTCACATCACTTTTTGAAAGGATGCTCATGGTAACACCACACCCAGTGACCCGTCACACGTGCCCACCTTCCAGAGACCCAATGCAGGTAAAAGTGAACAGAGTATTGTTCATAAAACAAATTAAGTGGAATGGTTTCTAACATCCGCTTTCCAACACATCAATTCATCATACCTGAAGTGCATCAGTACGGGGTTTTTTTAGCTCCTATGAAACCTGGGGCAGTTGTGAAGAGAGAGAAAACATCCCAGTACTACTCCAGAGAAGTGGGAGCACGATTCATGGCATGCTCTTTCCCCTCTACCTCCTGCAAGGTTCTCAGTCTTTCCTTTCTCCACCGACTGAATAAACATCACTGCAAACCCACAGCTAGTCCCTGGAGTTGTGTCCCAAGTCACTTGGAAGCAGTCAAGAGGAGATGGGCCAGCGAGGCCTCCCAGCGCTCCTCCTACAAGCCCTGCCCCAGCGTCATGGGTAATCGCACCCAGAGCCTGGCGTTAGAAATGGAAACTCTGGCAGGCAAACTCCCTGGCGTTTAGAAAAAGCTGGTTTCAACTGAGAGACTCTGAGGGCTTAAATATGAGGTCCAGATTATTCAGACAAAGATTTTCAGAGGAAAGGGAGAACAGCCGAACAAAGTCAGGAGGATGGGGCTGAAAGAAGGATGCCGAACCAAACTGAGGTGAGGCTGCTCTCAGATGCCAGGGAGAGTGACCTACACCATGCTCAAAAGCGAGGGCACAGCTCTCTGGGTGGGTGGGAACCTGCTGGGCCTCCTGCTCCAGCACACCAGATTGGCTTCGGGCCCTGCGGGCCAGCTAGCAGTACAGCACACAAAACAACTGAAAACTAACTAAAGACCCAAACCCAGTGGGCAACACGGAGAAGAGCCCAACTCCTCAGGGCTAGGCCGAGCATCACCCGGGCAGGTAGCTCCTCACAGGGCCGTCTCCCTCCCAAGCCCGGCGCCCGCCGTGACGGGGGGCGACCCGGCCGGGCAGGCCTCCCCCCAGGAGAAGGCAGCCCCCAGCCCTCTCCTCGCTGTTTAAAAGCGGCGCCCGGCGCCTCAGAGCCGACCCCAGGCCCTCCCCGCGGAGGGGGAACGGCAGCGGGAGCCGACGCTTCCCCCCCGACCCCCCGGGCCCACCTGCCTGGGCAGAGCCCGCTCGGCGGCGGCGGCCGCCGCCCGTTAATTGGATCAAGCGCCCGGCGGAGGGGGGCGGGAGCCTCGCCGGAGCTGCCCCGCCGCCACCGGAGTGCCCCGAGCATCCGGGCCGGGCCCGCCCCGCCAGGAGCTGCTGGAGGCGGGGCCGGAGCCCCTGTGTCCCGCGGCTGAAATAGGGGGAGGGCCCGGCTCACTCTCAGTCCAGGTGGCCGCTGCCCGCCGCGCGGTGTCGAGCCGCGCCGCGCCGCGCCGCCTGCGAGGTAAGCGGTGGGATCACCTCTGCCGGGGCCGCCGGCTCCGCGGCCCAGGCACTCCCGCTGCTGCTGGGACGCCTTTCGGACCTGTTTCCCGTGGGGTGCCGTGGGTCCTGGCGGCAGAGTTCGACCCGCTGCTGCTGCCGCCGCCGCCTCCCCGCGGCGGGCAGCGCGGCTCGGGAGGCGCTGGCGGCTGCGAGGGAAAAGTTTCCTCATGGAAAGGGGGCGGGTGGGAGAGGCGGTGCCCGGCCGGGCGCTGGCTCTGGACAGAAGGGGATCGGGAGGCGGCTCGGCGCGGTTCGGCTCGGTGTGGCGTGGAGCCCCTCGGTAGGCGTGGGGCAGCGGCGGCGCTGCGGGGCCGGGTGGGGCGGCGGGTCCGCGGTTCCCGACAGGTTGTTCACGGGGGGCTGGGGGAAGCTCCTAGGAGAGCTCCGGTCCCTCCGCGTCCTTTGCAGCCCGGCCGCCAGCCTGACCTTCACCGGGTGCCCCGCCGCCGGCCTCCCCGGAGCCGGCCTGCCGCCGCCCCGTCGTCGGGGGCTGCGGAGGCTCCCCCTCCCTCCAGAGCTAGCGCCTCCGCTCCGCGGCGGGGACAGGGGCCCCTTTGTGCCGGATCCGTGTTGAGCCGCTTCCCACTCTGAAACCGGAGCCGCGGGCGCTGGCAGCGCTGTGGCGGAAGGGTTAAAGCGGCTTCCCAGGACCCCTTGGGAGAAGGGGCCTCTCTGGGGCCCAGGCTCGGGGGCTGCACCCCCTTGCCTCAGGGGGATTGATGTTGTCGGTCTGTGTGCCGGGCTCCTGACGGCCGGAGCGAGGATCACGGCAAATGGGACAGTCCTGGCCTTGCTCATCCTCTTCCTCCCTCCTGGCTGTCGACAGTAGTCTTGGTGTCAGGGAGGGGAGAGCAGGGTGTGGGGCGGGCCGAGGGGTGCTGCCAGCGGCGGTCACCTGGCCCCTGGCAGGCAGCTGGGGTTAGCGTGTCCTCTCTGGCCCAGGGCAGGAAAAAGCTGATAAACGTGGAGGGTATTAGTGGCCCTGAACATCCAGTGCTTGAGAAGACAGTCTATGATTTGTCACTGCCCACGGGAGGAGGGATCCGTGATCTCCACAAAGCTATCGATAAGCAAAGCTAGCATGGCCCAAACGCATTAACCAGTTTCACTGCTTTCTCTGCCAACTATGTGTTCTTTGCTTGCTTCAGTTCTTCAGGCTTTCAGAAGGCTCAGAGCTTGGTGGTGAGGGGGAGGTTAGCTGACCACCTCCGGGCGCTTGCTCCTGGCCCTAGGAAGTAGTTTGGCCTTCTCGTTTGGTGTGGAACCCTGCTCACCCAGCCAGTGCTCCCTACCCCCTGAAACGGGAGATGAGCCTCCCTTCCCCTTCACATCCACTGCGGGTTTAATTCGCACAAAGGAATTTCTGATACGACGGTAATTGATTTCAGTACAGAACCCTAGCAGAGCCTCCCGCTCCACCCTGGAATTCAGATGTCACCAAGAAGTCACTAAGCCATTCTCCGTGCGTAATGGGAGCAGAATGCACAACTGCAGCGTGTGGGCTAAAATGACAGGGTCGAGATACTCAGCGCTCCAGGTGTGAGCTGGTCTCTGGGTGGAGTCAAAGTGGAGTTTCTCCCTGTGTGTTGCGTAACTGGGCACATTCTTCCGGGCAAGGATTCACCTTTCTGTGAAGTGCACAACATGCCCTCCATGAGACAGAGTCTGTTCTGCTTTGACAGTGTTCTGTTTTACTAATGGTATTTCACTAAAAGTTCCCTAAAATATTTATTAGATTGTATTTCAAGTTGCAGCTTGGAACTCAATGAATGTGCAAGCTGCATCAGCTGCTTGTGTCTTCCTTATTCCGTGACTGCTGTATTGTATTGCTTTATTGGCGCTTTTTTATTTGTTTCTTGTGACCTATGAGTTTGAGCCTCTCTGGCTTGCCTGCACTTGTTCAGGTGAAGACTCTCTTCTCAGGCTGTAAAAAGTGGTAACTTCACTGTGTCAGCAAGGTATAGGCCTGAGAACAACTGCCCACCTGGAATGCCATTATCAAATGTCAGTGAGTAAATACAGCTTGTGTGTGACTGGGCTGTGCCAGTCCTTGGCAGACTGTATGCGTAACCAAGTCATAAAAGCCTGAAAATCTTATGGATCCAAATTCATTTCTTTACAGGACAGTGACTGATGCTTGTAGTCATTTTAGGTTATTGTGAATTATACAAGAACTAGCCTGAATCTTTATTCAGATTAAGTCTTTATTGGGCTTTCCCTGGATGAACATGAGTGGTTTTTTTAAAATAATTATTAAATGTATAGATTTACACACAGATTTTTTTTTTTTTTTTTTTTTGGTAATGTGACTGCTTTTCTTAGGAGATGATTGCAAAACTGTGAGAACACATTAGTCACCATACCAGGGGCAACATGAGCTTCTGTTAGGAGCTTATATGATATCACTGAGCATGGCAAATACTGTATATTCTTCATTCTGGCCATCTTAAGGGCTGCAGATGATTTAGTTGTTTGAACTATTTAGTCTGTGTGATAGCAGGCGTTCAGGGATTGAACTAGGGACCTCAAAAGCTAAAAGTATCTGCCTGTAGCCTGAGTGGAAAAAGCTATGCTCTTGATCAGAGAGCATTAATAAACTGCCTCTATTTTTGCCATCAGCTGATCAGTGATGTGTGAATTTGGGCTGCTCTTGAGAGTTCATGGGGAAATGC
>NC_138579.1:44813443-44905435 GCF_964289735.1 Phaethon aethereus | reverse complement strand
AGTTTGTCCAGCGGCACAAAGTATAATGTCAATGCAAAGAGCCTGGTGTGTCCTCTGCTGTAATCATCCAGCTTTGTTTCAGTGACTGGTACAATAGTTTTATGTTCCTTCAAGCTGAAATGTGGGCTGAAGCTGGGCACTGCTATAAGGGAATATGTGTGACTGGCATCCTAATCATATTTCAGCCTTCGGTGGTTTCTCCTTGCTGTGAATGGCACGATGGGAAAGAGCCTTTCAGACTGTGATAGTCAGAATTTGTGTGTTAAATCTAGTGGTTGTCACTGGGCATTGTAGATTTTTGAAGGGGCATGTGAGAGATCTCCATGGCACCGAGGGCCTGGATCCAGAGGCATTAGGCTTGTGGGGGATTTTAGCTCTCTTGGTAGGTGACTGTTGGTAGGACTCCGCTTATTGAGACCTGTCAGTAAGTTTTTCCACGCTAGAGGAGTTAGAATTGCTGCAGGCAACCTACAACTAAGTGTTAGCACGTCTTCAGCCTCCTCAGTCCTGTCCACCCAATGAGCTTGCCCAAGCTGTGTGTCTACCGTTTGCAGGAAGGTATGGTACTTGCCTCTTGTGCTGCTGGGGACATGGTCAGTCTTTTCAGTTACCTATAGGTGATTATCTGTTGGCGGTAACTTCCTCCTCTCCCTCAGTATCCCTGCTGCCGAGACAAACCTCTCTTGCAGCACTGCTGTGTAGAGCTCTGAAGTAAGCTTGCTGCCTTGTCTCTGACAAGGACAAGAAGTTTTCATGGAGGATTGGGAGAAGATGCAGCATATTTCACTTCTTGAATGATTCTAGATACCTATTTCTGCTTCTTGGTATTTTCAGTTAGCCCTTCCTTGTACTGGGACTGCTGACCTGTGGAAACCTGTGTGAAAGCCTGCTGTTGACTCCAGCAGGCTTCTACCCCAATGCAAGCAAAAAAACTAGTGTTTTGACTTGTGGAGTAGGAACTCCTTCAGGAAGCCATTGGGGGGGAAATAAAGCCCAATGGATTGCTCTTTTTTTGCTTTCTGTTTTTAAAAAGCCTTCTAGTGTTCTTTCCTCACGTCAGGTTGAGTCCTGAGGATCAGAAACTGTGATCATTGTTTTGGGCAATGGGCTGAGAAAGCAAATGACATTCCAGTGATGCTGAACAGTTAATCTATTCTGTGATGTGTGCCCTTTAGGCTGATGGTCCCCTTTGCTTGTGTTCTCCTGGAGTCTTGTGGATAACACCTGGGATATGAAGTAATTTATATTAATAGTCCTATTCTTCAGCTTGAGATCCAAAAATTTATTTAAAGAGGCACTACTGATACCAAATAAAAGATTCTATGCAGAGTATGAAAACAGATAAAAGTTGCTTCATGACATACAGGGTAATGAACTTCAAGAAGAATGCGTGAAGTATGAATATCCACAGCACAGGCCAGTTCCTAATGGCTTCCCTACTTCAACCTTGTTATCTGTGTATATCTCTGGGAAATATATCAGAAAGGCATATGAGTATCTTTAGGAATGGAGTACCTACAAAGTGATTAAATCTGCCAAACTCTTCTTGAACCAGGAGATGCTATGAAGGGATTCTAAGTTGCTGAGTGTTCTCTCCAGTCCACAGAGAAAACAATGCTTTCTTTTTACATGCCTGGTCCTATAAAAGACAGTGCCAAATGACTCTGTGTAAAAGCTGGTCTGTAGTCCTGCCAGTTCATATGGTACTGAAGTCTGCCTTGCAGTTCCAGTTGTTCTTTATGTTGTTTGGATTTTCCTGCAAGGAAGCAATTGAGTAAACGTAGCTTTGGTGACAAAAAGTGAACAAAGAGCCTTGCCATCAAGGTGGAGGAACTGACCACAATGTGGAACAGAAGCAGTGGGTGTGATGCTTTACCTTGTTCTTCTCCTTTACCATAAGAGATGTACTAGCACTCAATCTTACCTTATTTGGCTATCATTTCAAAAAGTTGGTTGTACTCCCTTCTACAGCCTATTTGGGACTCGGAACTGTGTGGGGAATTGGATGAACTGCAGGCATGCCTTGATGATCATCTTCTTTCAGGTTCTCGTCTGCATTATATGAATATTTGGAAGGAAAGCATTCACATCATAAACAGTTCCAGTAAATCAGCTTTTACAAAGTAAAACCAGAAGCCTGTTTGATGCAACTAGAGATAAAGAAATGCAGTATTTTGAATTCATTTGCCATACGATTGCTGCATACTTGGTCTGGATGACAGAATACTTGCCAACTCTTATCTCTCATTCTACCTTCCTCAAGACAGCTAATGGAAAAGACAACTATTGGTAAAGGGAAGCCAGAAGTTGCAGAACTGCAGCTGGGTTAAAAAACCACTGTGACTTCCAAATAGGAGGAAGGGGCAGAGAAGGCTGATTGGAGACATCTGACTACTGTGCAGTCTAGTGAAGCAAGAAACCACCAGAAGCTCAGTGTTAAAGTGGAGCTAACTGGTTTATTGCTCCTCTAACGGTTGTTTGATTGCATTGATTACAGTATGCTTCCTTAAGATTTATTGATGCATTTAAGTAAACTCGATCCCTGCTCTGGGAGTTGCAAGGTGATTCCATCACAGAAGAATATTCCATTGACAGGGACTTACAGGAGTTAGGAAACATCCCCCTCATCACACCCACATCCTCCCCCCCATTATTTCTCTCTTCTTTGCTCAGGGTTGGATGAGGCTGGGGCATTTAGTTCTGTTTGGATCACTGCTGTTCACTTAAAAATCTAAACAAAACAAATTCCTTTACTCAAAGCATAGTTGGAAGTGGGTGGACGGGCTCAGCCTGCTATTGTGATGAATTATCTCTACTAAGTTATAAGCAATTGTGTTACAGGATGGACTATTGATTTTTGTCTTGCCAGTCACTGAGCGCAGAAAAAAGTGACCAGGTGAAATGTAGATTAAATCCTGGAAAAACTGTCTGCGTTCAGTGCAGGTTGAGACTGATGAGGAGGGGTATAATAGCTTTGGCTGGAATTTTAAATACCTATTTATCAATGATTTAGGAAGAAATAGCTTCCAGTTGTTTGAGGTCCTTTCTGATTTAAAAGGGAAGTGCTGATTGCATGTATCTGCTAGTAAGCTTGGTGTTTATTTGCAGAGGCTGATGCAGCAGGGTAGGAAGTACCCTGGGGACTACCCAGCATGGAAGCAAGAAAGCAAGTGAAGAGGCTCAGGGAGTGGGACAGTAGAGATTACAGGTTCTCAACATCTGTGTGGGTTAAAACTTTGCCCTGAGAGAGGGCTAAGCCAGGGAGTATGAGAACTGGGAAGTGGGCATGCTGACTAACGTATGGAGCAGAAGCTATGCTGTTCACGGGGCTAAGAAAGTAGGCTAGTGTAGTGCTGTTCCTGTTAGCTTGGATGTGTGGCGCTTTTTTTTTTTAAGCTATCCATTGTCTCTACTTGTAGCTGCCTGTTAAATATATAGACACAGCATTCATGTCGAGATTATTCCAGCAACCATCTTGAACATACCAAATGAACGTGGCCTGTTGCCCTGTTAGAGTATGTACCCCATGGTCCAGCACTGATTTCCTCCCTACTTTAAGTCTGTGGATATTTGAGATTATAATCAAATTTTTCATAGGAAGAACAACGGGGAAAACTAACACAGACTTTGATAGCCCAATACATTCCTTTATTAACATTGTCTCATATTGTTGTGTTAACCAGGCTGGATCTTGTGTTCCTGTAATCTCCTATATCATTTTGGAAAAGAAAGCATTGGTGAAACAATGCCTGCCCAGTAAAGCTATGTCAGTCAGGAATTACAACTCTTGGATCAGCAGCAATGTGTTGGTAAAAGCCCATCCTGTAGCCTTGGCCTCTGACAACCTGACAGGGAATAGCTAATAAATGTAGAAAGTATTTAATTCTGAACTTGGGGTAACACACAGGGAGATGTCTGTCTTTAGTACATTAGCTTGGTCTGAATGTGAAGAAGACCAATATAAAGAAGCTATAGTCTGAAGTAAGAGAGTAATGAAGCAGCACGCAGACTCAAGTGGAGTCTTTAAGTAGAACAGGATCTTGTCCGTATTTTAGTACTTTGGTATAATCATGGAGAATTTTGCTAGTGGACAACCACATGATCTCTAGAGAATCATTATCTGGGAGATGGGCTTCTGTTACAGGCTTGCACATAGCTGAAGTGACCTTTGTGAGTAGTTACTGTTCTGCCTGGTGCCTCTCTGACCTCTCCCTGGCTGGAGACATCAGCTGAAATCTTTCTCGAAACTGCATTAGGCCGCCCTGGCAGGCTTCAGTCCTTAGGGAGCGGCTGGGAAACACCGATTCTTAGTCCTTTCCCAGTCAGGTGACTCTACCAAGGGTGTGAGCACAGCAATAAGATAAATATCTCTAAAAGAAGTTTTGGAGGATCTTCATGTTATTTGGCATCCTCCCTAGCTGTAGAGAAGAACTGGCCCTTCTTCAGAAAGGTGAGTACACCTGTAAATATCTGTCCTCCTATATAATGGCAGTGGGGAGCACGTTTCTGGGCATCATTGCAGTCACTGGTTCAGAGCTATTGGATGTGCACCTGCAGAGATGATGAGGCTAGAAAGGATACCCTGTCCCACGCCCCGTTTCATCCTCTCCATCAGGGACCTTCCTAGCACTGCTGTGCCAGCAGCAATCCAGTTCATTACACTGCTGGAGTCATGTGGAACCTCCTGGCTCTAGCTCTCTAGTTCCATTCTGACAACAAGTTAACAAAAAAAAAAAAGGGTTTTCATATCTGTCATTCTGTAAGGGGAGGGGGTTGTCACCTTTTGTGTATTTGGATTGTTCAGATTGAAATGTTCGTCTGGAACCTACACTAGAAGTGCCCTGGAGTGAAAACAATACCTTCACCGCTGCCTGCTATACAGGAAAGTGACTCTCTGGGAATCAAACAAATTGGTTGCAGAAATCTCACATTGCTGCCTTGAGGTGTTTGTTGTCTTGAGGTGGAAATCAGTTAGTAGCAGCCCACTCCTGATTAAAACTTGTTTAGCTTGGCTTTAACACCGATATAGAAATTGGTCCCTAATAAAAATGTGCCTCCACCAAAGCCCCAGTTACTATTACTAGATAAATATAACTCAACTTGTTCCTACATGTGTCTGCATCCAGGATTTGCTGTTGCACTTGGGAAAGGGGAGAGGAGTTGTGCAGAAGGCCTTTGTCTGGCGCAGCATACAGGCTCTCTTTCTGTGGATGAGTTTCTGCAGGGCTGCATGCACCAGCCCTTTGAGCATTTGTAGAGTTCAGAGGCTTACTCTTGGCAAACTTAGGAAAACAGTTGCTCACAAGGAGTCTTAGGAGGCAGTCGAGCAGTGTAAATAAATGATGCCTTAGGCATTTGGAGGCTGGAAGTATTGGAGCGCAGTGTAGAGGGAAGAGGATCTCTGTGGCTTACCTGCCTTAGGGGAAGGTTTCTGAAGTGGAGAAGAGTGACTATTACTATTGGGTTTAGAAGTTTTACTTGTGGATCAGGACCCTGTTGTACTCATGTTGTGCAAACACAAAACCAAAAGACATACCTTGTAGTGTGTTGCCAGATGCACATGTTTTGAAAGGTAAGGTTTTAGCCTGACCCCTTGGTCTGTGGGCAGGGATCTGTGGTCTGAGATGTGTGACTGACTGGAGCAGGGGGCAGATTAACATCATGATTAAAGGTGAAAACAGCTCTGCCATGACAAGCCCTCTGGCATTTCCCTGAGTGGAGCTCAGTACCAGTGAGGCATTCATAAGCCATTCTACCTTTCTGCAGCTAAAGACCAAGAGCCATTTTTTGATGACTTAGTAGGGAGTTAATAGCAGGTGTGGCCTAATAACTATGTTGGTCATAAGTGAGAGCAGGTATTTAGGGGAAGGAGGGACGTACCATTTTTAATGCTACTAGCAGAAAGGGTTGTAGCTCTGCAGAAATCTCATTTGCATGGTTCAGTTTGTGTACCTGATGTTGCTGGCTGTAGTGGTGTCTGTAGTGTCCTTGTCCATAATCCTGCAGAGGTGTGATGTGAATAGAGATGTAGTTACTCTCTCCCTCCTTTTTCAGAGAGCTTGCCGTGCAGGAGCTGCAGTGAGGTCTCAAGTAGCTCTTAACTCTGATAGCTGAAAGAGGAAGGTGGGAAGGTGGGGATGAACATTCCTTTGCCCTGCAAATATGATTTGCTAGATAGCCTCCTCTTAGCAGAGGTGGCATTGGCATCAGAAAGAGTCTTGTACGTAGTGCTATAACTCTATCTGACCCATTATAACTCCAGCTATGTTACTTAGAGTATACAGGCTCTGCCAGCCCTCCTGAATCATGTGGTGGCTCTTGCTCTATCAGGCTGACCACAAGGTAGCCCCGTCATCTCTACTTTGCTGTAAAACAACCTCCAGGCTTTTGCATGTATAACTCATGTATTTGCTTTTCCTGGAAAACTTGGGTTTTCCCTGATCTCAAGCTCTCGGTGGCTTACGACACGTGCAGTGTTTTGGGAATAACTAGGCATGAGGGGGTGGAATGGCAATCTATTTGCTCTTCCAGGGCTCTGGGTGACAGCAGCAGCAGCTGTTCTTCAGCCCCTGTGTGCAGCACTAAGTACCTTCCCTATGTCTGCATGCAGATCCAATTTGATCTGCTGACTGACATGGGCTCATGGAGTATGTAAAGTCCGGAAAAAGCCTGGCAGAGAAGGGTCCTCCTTCTTTGACCTTTTTGCTTCTACCAGGCTAGATTTTTCTGGACTTCTACAGAGTCTGCACAATTGCTATGGAAATATGTATTCGACTGGCTGCTACTCAGGTCATGGAGATTAGCTTGTAGAAATATTATACTGATGTATTATATTCTTCCACCTAGCTACCATGCTGACTACATTATAGCCTTAAGCTGTGGGATACTTTGCTACATGATATTGTGGATGCTGAAAATTTGTGTGGATTCAAAAGCAGATTGGAGAAATTAATGGAAGTCCATTGAGCGCCACATCCAGCTCAGGAAGTTCCTGTCAACAAATGGTTAGAGGCTTGGAGAGCGTGCAGGGAGGCATCATGTATGCGTGTTCCACCCTCAAAGCGAGGGAAGGTATCTGCTTTTGGCTGCTGTCTACAGAGGCTATGAGGACCCTTAGTCTGATCCAGCACAGCTACTATTTTATTTTAGAGGCTGTTGATCTTGGTGGTAGTAAATCAAGTTATTTGGGTTTGTAACTCCTCAGAAAATAAGTAGGTATGGCTCAAATTTAACATGAAAATTGCAAAAATAATGGATTTGGGTTTCATTTTGGTGTTGGGTTTTTTGTCTTAGTTTGATTTTTTGCTTGACTCAAATGAGTCAAGCACACTCTAACACACAACAGTTTTCCACATTTTGCCCCCAAATTCTAGCACTATGTAGTCAGCTGGAATTGGAAACCAGAGATGGAAGGCATGTTTGTGATTCATTGCTTCCTGATAAAGTGGGGATGGGGGTGTGGGGTGGGGTGGAAAAAGTGATACAGCCTTCATGTGTCATATCTAATTGATCTGTATCTTAATCAGGAGAAAGAAAGGAAGGATCTGGGGCAGATTTAAGTATATTTTTACATAACTATTCATGAAGTTTTTTTTAATCTTAGCAGTTTCAGGAATGTGTAGTCTGCTTTTACTAGGGACCACTGGGAAGTCTTAGAAGGCTTATGATGAGCTATAACTTTTTAACCAAGAGTTGTCCCAACTCTTTCCCCCCACCCCTTTTTCACCAAAGGTCCCTGGTCTGTTTGCAATAACCCAGTCCGCTTTCCTTTCCTGCCTTCTCTTTTCCTACCTGCTTTTACTCCTTCTACAAAATTGTCTTTATCTCACTAAAAATCCCACTTCCTCCAGGTTTTGTAGTTTCTGCTCTGGCTGTATTAACTCTCAGTTGCCCTAATCTTCCAGCCTCAGCTGAGTGGATATTAGTGACTGAGCAGAAGGGTTTTTTGCTTGTTTGTCTTTTAAACAGACTTTTGACATTGAAGTAAATCTTCAGGGAAGTGAATGTGAGGTAAACAAAAATGCCTCTTTCTGCCCTCGCTTCCCTTAGCCTCTGCAGGCCTTTTACTTCCCTTTCCTCTGTGGAAAGTTGATGAGTTACCTATACCATAATAGCAAAATAAAGTATTTCTGAGAATGTGATGGGGACAGCTTACAGAACCAAGGGACAAAAAGCTCTGCTGGTAGAGCGCCACATCCTACCAGGGCAGTGCTAGGTGCTCTGCTACTAAAAGGACTTGAGGCCTCCAGACCAGAATATGCGTTCTTGTGAGTTTTTTATTTTTTAAATGTAGAGTTATCAAGTCCTTTGTTTTGTATATAAATCCTCTTCATCTTTAGTAAAAAAAGACTGGACAAAGTGTATGTGTGTATCTTTCCCTTTTTCTCCCAAAGCCAGCTATGCATAAAAGTGTGGGCAGCAGTGCACGGAGGCAGTGGGGTTTGCTAAACTGGACACTGTACAGTGAGGGGGGACCAGGCCCCATGTACGGTGCCTGAGGAACATGCTTATTTTAGGCGCCTCTGGCCTGAGCTGTTCTCTTTGCTCAGCTGTTGTGATGCTACCTTTCCCACGCAGTGCTGTCATGCTGCCCCAATGTTTCTATTTTCACCCTCTCTGGGGCTAGATCTTGTGACACAGGGATTTGGGATCTCTCCTACGTGCTGGAACGTGGCATCTTGGGGAGGCACAGTGGCTGCAGCTGCTGTATTAGAGGGTGCCCCTCCTAGTAGCTGGCAGAAGGGGCACACCCCTGGGATTGCGATGCATCAGAACAGGCAGCATCCCCACAAAGCAGCGTCAGTGTCTAACTGTGCCCATCTCTGTCTCCTTCAGTCTTTTTCACGGAGTTTGAAGAGCTCAGGACATACTTGCCAGCTGGCCACTGCTCCCCTGCGGCATCTCACTTTCAGCTTTCAGGTATGTAGTTACTGGAGACAAGAGTAGAATTCCTTGCCCTGGAGGCACAAGATAGCTTTGTAGCCTGCTGACAAATGGTGGGGAGGGAGGACAGGAACAGCTGGTGGCATGGGTGGAAGTGTTCTTCAGGTTTCAAGGTTTGTGCACCTGAGTGTCATGTCCCATTTAACAACTTGCTTCTGTGACTGGAATTCAGTACTTTCACTCTTCTGGAGAAACCCAGAGGAATAGCATTAATGTATTCCTGACACTCTCCATGGGATGAGACTTGGGCAAACAGAGCGAAACTGTTTCCAGAAGAAACGTAGGAAATGCCTGCAGTCTGTGTTGGGGTGCTTCACAGTGTGGCTCATGCCACCGAGAAGGGTTTGGAGGAGGTGGGATATGTGAACTCTTAGCAGAGATCAGGTCGTGTGCTCTGTGGGCTGGCAGAATGAGCAGATACCTCTCTGGGGTGTGAGGGAGGCTTTTTATAACGAGGAATGTGCAAGAGGAGAAGTGGCAGCAAAGGACGTCTATGCTGCATTAACCCAGGGTTGCCTAGAATGGAGTAGGTTTGCGTGCGAGTGACTGGGCTTGGGCCTTTTTCTATTACTCCCTCTCATTCCTGAACAAGAGCAACCCTGAACTTCTCCCCAAGGAACTCCTAGTGTCACACCATGTCAGGAACAAGCTGGCAGCACAGACTAGCACAGGGGAATGGGCAAAAGTCCTGAGACAACAGAGGATGAGACAAACCTTTTACCTTCTAGCCTAGATTTTGAGTTGTGATGCAGTGATAGTTGAGCATAATGAAAACACCAGCTCTACAGCAATGTTTCTAGGGAAGCAGTGCTGCTGGGTAACCGGCATGTGTGCTGCAGTGCCATGTGGCTGGGTATGCCACAGCGTGTTTCTGTAGTTCTGCTCAAGCCCGGCTCAGCTGGTGGGCAGCTTGTAGGGTTCCTCCCTATTCAAGACATGCCTGCCTGCTGACTGCTCAGCCTTGTTTTCTCCAGTCAGTTGTTGTAATCCCATAATCCTGAGTCATACTGGGAAGCTGGAGTCATCTCCATTGACAGAAAACTTGTTTAAAGTCTTTCAAGGCAGATTTCAAGTAGCTTTAGCTACCTCAGTTTCTATAGCTTTTGCTACAGTCTTGAGAGCCTTGGTTAAGAAGGCAATCTCTGCAGAGATGGCTGGTGCTGCTGAAGGGTGTTGGATTCACTAGCATCTCCAATATCTGTACAGCTGAGGTTTGGCAAGATTGTCTTCTACAACATCCTTTCCCAAGGTGCTACAGGCCTGCCAAGGAGGCCATCTGCAGGGAGAGAGTGGGCAGGTTCAGTCCTGGGCATGTCTGTGGGATCTAGCCATCTGCTACTGGAGGGGCACTGATGGCAGTACTCGCCTGCAGGGCAATAAGTTGGGCTCCTCTAGCTCCAGGAGTCATGGAGAACGTGCTCTCTGCAAAGGCTCAGCCAGTGCTATGTTAGAAATCCCTTTTTTCTCTTCCCAGCTTAACTGAAATCTGCAAAAATTCTCTGCTGCAAGAAAACAGGGGTGATGTCATCAGAAGATGATGCTGGCGGGGAGGCTCCTGGGGGCAGTTTCTGGGAGGTAAGGAAGGATAATCGGAGTTTGAGGGAGGTAGGAATGTCTTACCTCCCAGTTGTGGAATTAGGGGATTGACTTTCAGGTTCCTGGGTGACATGTTGCTCTTGGGGAGTGGAAGGGAGGAACTGTGGGGAGGTTCAGTAACACAACTGTGTGTTACTACAGGGAGGAGGTGACCCTTCCCTCCACAGATGCTGTGGAGTGAGAGTTCCTTGTTCAGCTGACACTGATCTGAGCTGTGAGAGGCAAGCAAAGCATCTCAGCTTCTTTCCTCAACTTCTGTGCCTGCCTGAGAGAGTGTCAGAGGAGGGTCTAAGCCCAGCTGCTGCCTTCAGAAGGACCTGTGCTCCCTCCCCATGCAGTAATTGACCTGCTGCTGTCTGCTCTGAAAGAACATGAAAGTCAGTACAGTATAAATGATGATGTTGTGTGAAATTTTAGGCTGGAAACTACAGGCGGACAGTGAAGCGTGTGGATGATGGGTACCGGCTCTGCAATGACTTAATCTCCTGCTTCCAGGAGCGAGCCAAGATAGAGAAGAACTATGCCCAGCAGCTAACAGAATGGTCCCGTAAGTGGAGGACCAATGTGGAGAAAGGTAAAGTTGGCAGGTTGGACTGGGAACAGGATGTGATCATGGCACTTTCTTCCTTGAGTGCTCTCTCTCTTATTGAGGTGATGCTGTTTCTTTGGGGGATAGGCTTCCCTTCTCTAGAAAGGGTGTGACTTTCTTGGATGTCTTTTGTGTTGTGGGGTTTTTTTTGTATGTGTGGGGTTTTTTTGTAGCCAGTTCTCTCACTCACTTGGAGAGCTGTTCTGTGCATTGTCAGGTGTTTGATTAAAAAAACAAGTATTTGTTTAGTTTGGCAAGTCCTTGGGCAGTCCAAGTCTTAAATCAAGCTGCAGATCTCCCCTTTTAAGGATGGTTTGGCTGTCCCTCTTTCTCCTCCAGTCAGAGAATAACTACTAATGCTGTGATTTACTGGCAGTGGGCTCAAACTGATAGCGTCTCACAAAGTAATGGGAAACACTGGGACAGATGCCCTGAAGGACCTACTGGTCTGTGAAGCAGAAACTTAGCTTCAGTCATGAACTAGTGGTGTTGTCTGTCCTGAAGCTCAGGCCAGATCTGTCAACAGAGTTTTCTACAGAAACCTTCTCCTAGCAGGCACCATCTGGGACAGCTAAGGCTGCCCAAAAGGAATGCCTGTTTCAGCCAGCTCTAACAGCCAGTCTAGATGCTGCCTGTTGGGTCTGTGTGGAGACCAGTCAATGCTGACTTGTGTGATAGGAGAGAGTTAAGGAATTGACTCCATACCGATAGATGTGTGTAGGAGGAAAAGAATCTGCGTTCCTTTCTGTGGGCAGGAGGTGTAAGACCCACTCTGGTGCTTGTTCCTGCAGGTCCGCAATATGGTACTCTGGAGAAGGCCTGGCATGCCTTCCTGACAGCTGCAGACAAACTGAGTGAAATTCACTTAGCTGTCCGGAACCACCTGGCTGGTGAAGACTCAGATAAGATCAAGGCCTGGCAGAAGGAGGCCTACCACAAGCAGATGATTGGAGGCTTCAAGGAGACAAAGGAGGCAGAAGATGGGTTCCGCAAGGCCCAGAAACCCTGGGTGAAGAAGATGAAAGACGTGAGCAAAGTGTGAAATGGGGAAGGAGGGATAAGGGCAGTTGAGCTGGCTGCCTGATTATGAGACACTGGGCTAAATGAACTGGGTTTAGCCAGAGTAGCAGAGAATGCCAGAGAGGGAGGGATGTCTTGATGGCCTCTAGGTTTTGGTGGTTTTGTAGCTTCCTTCCCATGTGGGAAGACTTTGGTAACAGGCTCTGTATTCCTGCACAGAAGGTGAGCATTGAAAGAGATCATTTGGAGGTACCTCTTCCCTTTGGAGCATGGTTTACTAAATGCCAAATTTGCATTCCTATTAGGTTGTGCCAAAACAATTGCTGCTGACTGTAACAAATGTTAATATGCCCTCTCTGAGTAATGGAGGATCAATGTGGTCAGGATGATGGCTTTCTCTGCATCCTTCTCCTACAGGTGGAGACTTCGAAGAAAAACTATCATGCAGCCCGGAAGGAGGAGAAAACAGCCCATACAAGGGAGAACCATGCCAAGGCAGACTCATCTGTCTCTCAGGAACAGCTGCGCAAGTTGCAGGAGCGTGTAGATAAGTGCACTCAGGAGGCTGAGAAGGTGAGTGTGAGAAGGATGTGGGTCACAAGGATATTCCTCTCAAGGAAAAAGCACTGGTTGTGAATGTCACTCCGTGAAATGGCTCCTGCTGAAGCCTGTGAGGAAGTGTGAGATCCCATTGTCTGAGGTTTTAGCAAGTTAGACTGAGACTTCAGCAACTAAGATTAAGGTATCTATCTTTGGTGTTGGGTAAGATCTAATTTATAAGTAAGTAAAAAAAAAAAAAGGGGGGGGGGGAGGCGGATTTGGTACAGAGGGTTGGAGCTGCAGAGCTGAAGACTTGGCTACCCAAAGTGACTGGTTTGCCTGCCCACAAGAGTGAAAGTGCAGAAGGTTCTCTGTGGAAGAGGGTGGCAAGGAAGAACAAGGAACTTGCAAGACTATAAGGAGAACAGTGGACTGGGATACCAGCTGTGGGATTTCTTCTATGCTGTATTTGTTCAGGAGTGCAGGGGGAAAAAACTTGTCAGTCCCAAGCCAGAGCAGAGGGAGTGTCACTGGTTTGACATCAAGGCAACACATCTCACTATTGCTGTCCTCTTGGGTTGATACAGTGCAAGGATCAATATGAGAAAATGCTGGAAGAGCTAAACCGCTACAATCCCCGCTACATGGAGGACATGGAGCAAGTGTTTGAGGGCTGTCAGGAAGCAGAGCGCAAGCGATTGTGCTTCTTTAAGGAGATGTTCCTGAATCTGCACCAGCATCTCAACCTCTCCACCACTGAAAGGTACCAGCCCTGACGCAGGAGGGATGTCTGCCAGCCTGGGGTGCTCTGGGCTCTGGTGCCAATTCTGATGTCTGAAAGGGAGCTACCTGCTTACATCAGGCTGATCTTGCTCCTTCCCCTTCCAAGGGTGTCTGAGAACTGGCATTTAGTCCCTTTAGACTGATCAGTGCTCATGTCATCTTGAATAGTGCCAGGCTCCCCAGAGAGGATTCTTTCTGCCTCTGAACCTTTCCTCTTCCAGTACTGTCCTGTGGGTGTGTTTCTATTCCGTGAAATGCCTCCATGTTGCTACATGTAATCCCAGTCTGAGGAATGCGGCTCTGTTGCCTTCTGGCTATTATACCCATTCTGCCCCGAGTAGAGAGACCTTTTGTGAGATAATGATAACCATAAGACCACAAGTTGCCCTTAAGTAGGGGTTACACCAGGGAAATGGGTGCAGCCAAAAATCTTCTCTGCTCCTTAAAAGGTGGAGGCAACAAATCTGAGCCACCTCCCTGTCTGTGGGCAAGAATGTGCCAGGCTCTTTCAGTGCTTATTTGATGAGCTGTGCAGAGAGCTGGCAGACACTAGCGATGGCCACACCAAAAAAGCCTGTCCCATTTGCCAGGCTGACCCTTCTGTAAGGGTGGCTCTGTTTTCCTAGGGCTGAACAGGTGCTGCTCTAGCATCCTTAATCCTGTGGGACTTTGGATGCTATGTAATTGTGCATGAAGTTACACTTTTCCTTCCTACTTGGTTTTTGGGGAACTGCTGAGGGACTTGGTTACTGATGGTTCTGTCTGTTCCTGGCCATAGCTTTCATGCATTGTATCGAGATCTCTACCAAATCATTATGGCTGCAGACAACCAGGAGGACCTGAAGTGGTGGCGCAACACTCACGGACCAGGCATGGCAATGAATTGGCCTCAGTTTGAGGTGATGTAGCATTTTAAAGTGTGTTACTACTATTTCCAAACATCTAGCTGCTTTACTGAAATTGGTGGATTGCTAGTTTCATGTTGGAAAGACCATGTCTTTGCTCAGCAGGCTCAGGATGTTAGGCTCTTCTAAAAGTGTTTGTTGTGTTGTAAGCTCTTTTGGTGCCCAAAGGGACACGTGCAACCCTACCAAACTGCAAATACTCCAGCCATCCAGCTGCAAGGTCAAAGAACAGAAGTTGGTGCTCAGGGCCTTGGGACAAGGTCCTGTTATAATCTTCCCACAGCCCCACTTGTTGCACCTTGGGATTCAACAGGAGTGAGCCTGCTACACCAGCAAGGCCATTTGGCTGACAAGCCCACCCACAACTGAAGTGTGACTTGGTGTTCTGTCCTCCTGTATTGGCCAGAAACAAAAGCCCTGTGCATCTTATCTGAGTGCCTTGATGGTGTATTGCTTTTCCCTGAACAGGAATGGTCCCTCGAAACACAACGGCCAATCACCAAGAAGGAGAAGAGTGGCAAGATGGCTGATGATGTCACGCTGACCAGCATTTTGCCTACACGGGATGGTGTTGTCTCTCAGACTCCTCTGCAGACAAAGCGAAGGTAAGGGCTGAAGTCTGGGATACATCAGGTTAGGAAAAGTACAGTCCCACCTAGCGTCATGAATGAGTTGGATTGATAGGATTGATCTCTTCCTTAACTTCCTGTTTCTTGCCCATGGCCTTGCTCATTCATGCCAGTCTGGAAATGACAGGGTAGAAAAGGGGGTTTTGGGTAGCACGCTTTTTTGATCTAGTACATACTGCCTCACAAGGCGCCTTCCTTGTAAAGATTCTTCTAGTGATGAGATCTGGCCTCATGAGACTAATGCTGTGTGAGATTCTGGCATGCATTTCCCCAGTTCTTCCTTCCAGACAGGGTGAGGAGAGTTGGGAACTGGCAGCTTTGGCAGTTAGCTGTACTGTTTCCTAAATGCAGGCATCAGGCTTTTTTTTGCTGTTGGGGGGGGTGGTGCTGGTTTGTTGGGTTTTTTGTTTTTTTCTGGCATGGTGCTGAGTACTGAGTACTACACCTGACAATTCAGTATAGCTGCTTCCCTTGCCAGGAAGCAACCTCAAGAATAGGAAGAGGCTGAAGACACTCATGTCCTACAGTTCTAATAGCCATCCTGGTTTAAAAGCTGAACTCTGGCCTAAGTAAACTGGGCAGAAAAGAATGGGGATATAGAGATGTCTCAAGGCCACTACTGTATTTCACAGTCTATTGGATTCAGGGTCCCTGTTTGCCAATCTACAGGTTTTCCTATCGAGAGGAGCAGAACAGCCTCTTCTATGACAGACTGAGGGCACCCACCTATGTGAAGTTAGTATGGAATGTAGCCTCTTCAGGGGTTTTTGGGTTCCAGGTGCCTGTCCTCTGCTGCTCTTCCCCTCTGCTCTTGTTCGTGACTTGGGAAAACAGCATTCCAGACATGTCTCTTCGGGATGGGAGACATGGCTTTTTCTGTCAGTCTTATTCTTGAATGGAATAACTCTGGACATAGCTGGGATCTCCAGCCTTCCTTGTGTGAGAGGGTCTGCTAGAGTAGGATGAGGTCATGATGAGTGTGCATGTGTGAAAATACTTTGAGAATTAGTTACCCTTCTGGCCCCCAGGGCTCTAATGCTGGGATGCTTTCAGCCAAATGTAGCCTTTCCTGGTACCTCTCCTCCCTGTTCACCCTCACTTGGCTGTTGGGCCTCTTGCACCTCGTTCTATAGCATAGCAGTCTTGGGGGCAGTCAGGGTGGTGCATGATTCAGGAGGAGGTGAGTGAGAGATGAGTCTCCTAACAACCATCTTGTCCCCTCTCTCCTTCCACATACAAAGCGGAGGGAAGGAAGACATTTCAGAGTGGTCAGATGAGGACACTCCCAAGAAGTGCCTGGATGCCAACGGGCACGAGGAGGACATAAAGGTACCAGGTGTACGGGTACGAGCGCTGTATGATTACACAGGACAGGAGGCTGATGAACTGAGCTTTAAAGCAGGTACAGAAGCACTAATCTCTTACTAACCTTTTGCTGTCCCCACTGGGGCTGACTGAATGATTGAAACACTCTTTAAGAACTGGATGTCCCCCTGAAAACTGATACTTACTCTTCTTCCCCTGGCCTGACCTATTGCCAGCTCCTCTGAGGTGGATGATACACTGGACAGTCCAACCTGTTCTAGACTAAGACAGTGAGGCCACATAAAAAGAGACTGCCTAGGCCTTGGTCACAGCGTAGGCAGAACAGACCCCAAGTGGTAAAACAGATCCTTCCTGCCTCCTCTTAAGGCATTCATTCTGTACTGTATCTTCAGACTTTATTAAATGCTTCTCCCTTGTGCCTTTGATACAAAAATTAT
Organism: Phaethon aethereus; assembly: GCF_964289735.1. Classification (NCBI taxonomy): domain Eukaryota; kingdom Metazoa; phylum Chordata; class Aves; order Phaethontiformes; family Phaethontidae; genus Phaethon; species Phaethon aethereus. Next base: position 44,888,667 of record NC_138579.1, on the reverse strand, counting down.
ATAGGTTGTCTGGATTGTCCTTTGAAGTAACCAAAAGATAGATAATTTGGGAGAAAGGTCGGCTGACTGACATGCACTACTGAAGGCAGAGTTCAGCTGGCAAAAAACAGCTATGCAAACTGTTGCTCAAAATGGGTATCTTGAGCGTGGAGATCTTGGCTTCCAGCAGAGGATTGAGTGAGAGAGAATGCTGGAGCAAACAGACCCTTCCCCTTTTCTTCCTTCAGTTAAATTTAGTTTGCATGTGCCATCTTCTCCAACTCCAATAGGACATTTGGATCTTGAGAGTGTCTCCAATCTAGTATCTCTGTGCTATACCTCTCCAAAATATACCCCTTTTTAAAAGGCACTGAAGTCCTTCAGTAGCAGGGGCTTGTGCCTGAGGCCAATATCTATGCTGCAGTGTTATCATACTAGTAAACTTCCTAACATTAACTTGTTGCTTTAAAATAGCTTACAATATGGGTGCTCTAGAACTTGACTCTTTGCTCTCTCTTTCCACCCAGCACATGTAATGAGGCATGACTGGTTAGCTTTAGTCATCCCCTTTTTGAATCTGCTGAGAAGCATGCACCAGGAGGGCTTAAGCTTAACAGCAGATGACTTTCTTTCTGAGCCTCTGCCAGTGTGGGATGTACTTACTGATGCAGTCAGTCCTCCCTCTCTGGTAGAAGTATGACCTTCTACTGGTGGAGAAGACGACCTTTCTGCCCTTTCCCAAAGTAGATGTGGGAAGGTTAAAAGCCTTTCCTGGTCATAGTCTGAGAAATGAGTTGATTCCATGCCTTGCTGGCCAAACCAGACACTCCATCATGCAGTAGTCATTTTGGGTCCTAACAGTCAGAGCTTAGCAGCCTCTTGCATTTCCTTACCACCTGCTATAGAGGAGCCTAAAGAAATCTCTTAAATCCTTCTGATCTCTCTGGCTTGTAAGGATGTTCCTCTGGGGGGAGGAAAGCAGGCAGAAATACAGGGCACAAAAATATTTCTGATGTTGAAGAGCAAAAGTGAAGGTTTGTTTAAGTTCCTTGGCCTAGGGGATGGTACTGAGTATAGATACTGAAGAGGTCAGTAACTGTGGCTTTGATTAAAGTGCAGTATGATATAGAGTGTGATAAGGGTGGGGGGAAAGTGTGGTGATTAAGACCAATAGGTCTTGCTCTTCTGAGGGGTGGGGGGGGAGAAATGCCATGCTGCCTTTCCCAAGGCTGCTTCCTAATGACTGTTTTTGCTTTTAGGTGAAGAACTGATGAAGATTAGTGAGGAAGATGAGCAGGGCTGGTGCAAGGGCCGACTTCTCACTGGCCAAGTTGGACTCTATCCTGCTAACTATGTTGAGAACGTTGGATCGTGATTCCTGCTGCCCTGCTAATGTCTCATAGCCATACCAGCATCCCCTGCAGAGGTCACTGGGTCACTGCTGGCCCTGATCCACCTTTGCAGTATATCCAGCAACGTATGGACTTTGAGGGCATGTATTCCATGTAACTAATGCTTCATTTTAAACACCTAGACCTGTAGGGATTTTCTAATAAATAAACAAGGATGAGTAAAGACTTCTCTGAATGTGAGCACTATAGGAGCGTAGGAATGCAGAAGAGAATGGATCCTCTTGACTTGTACTTAGTGAAGCAGAAAAAGGAGACTTCCTTGGCTTGAATGCAGATGTGTCCATAGGGTGGTGGGGTCTGCCCTGCCCCCAAGCTTCCTGTTCAAGGAACTTTGGATGTGCAGGGCAATAGGGAACTTTGAGTATTGCTTCCCCTTTTTTGGCTTAATCAAGCTGACTGACAGAAAACTATTTATTCTCCCATATCTTTCAGAAGTCTTCAGTATCCTTCACCTGCAGGTTTGTTGGCTTCCCTGGTAAGGAAGGTGGTATAAGCGATACAGCTGCAACAACCTGGATGTCCCCTCCCACTGCCCTCAGATTTATTGGGATAACACCAGGAATTTAATGATAGTATAGCTTGGGGACAGGAGAAAGAAGCCTCTATCTTGCATGATATGGCTGTTCAGGCTAACAAGTTGTGAACAGAACTGTCTGGTAGTGGGTCAGAGTTGATTCAATGTTCCCAGAGCTAGAATGGGCCTTGACACACACTGAAGGCTGGTATTAATAAAGAGGCAGCCACATGCCAGTGCTGTTCTGCTTAGGACCCCTAAATGCACTAGTAGCTGTTGGGGTTCTAATGCTTCTAGATCATTTTGGCTATACCTCTCTTCATGAACACTCAGTGCACAGCAGAGACCCTCTTTTTCCTTCTCCATATTCTTGACTTATGCATGCCAGAAGTGCATTCCCTGCTTTGCCAAAGACCCCTGCACTGTGATGAAGGGTAGCAGGGTGTAGAAGCTACCTGCTGGCTGGCACAATATTAGCTGTAGAGGGATAACTCTTCTTTTGGTCCTGAATTGCTGCAGGTGTACTTATACCCAGTTGTTAAGTGCCATTCAGCAGGGGTGACCTATGAGACCTCTATCTGGCCTGTCTTTCTGCCCTTGAAAGCCTCTGAGGCTGCTGAGACAAAGTAGGGTCCAGATCCTTGTGCTCTGCATATTCAAACATGATGACTTATGGACATGTTCTGTATAGCATAAGCTCAAGAACTTGAGGGAATAAAAGAAGGAAAAGCTACTGTTTTTGGAAAAACAAAGAAAACCAAACAATAGTTTAAAAACAGTTTACTGACTACATCTGCTTGAAATTCACTTTGAAATGCACTGTGAGTTTGTAGTAGCCTTCTGTAGCAAAATTCTTATTCTGGGTTAGCACATGTGAGGAACTTGAGGCTAAGTCTGACTGACAAAACTCAGTCAAGCCTCTACTGACCACATGATGGTGAACTGCTTCAGAGCCATTTGAAAAAGGGGTGATGCAGATGAGGAAGTCTGAAGTCATAGGTGAGAATTTGGGATTAAATGACCACAGAATGTTAACAGCAGCTAGTGAACCAAAATGGATATTTGAAAAGTGTAGACTGAAAAAGCGGTGGGGATGGACAGATTCCAACACTGTTAACTTACGTGAGATTAAAGTATCCCAAACATCTTGTTGCCTGCCTGCCAGATAGAGCAGAAATTAACCTTTTACAGTACACTGGATGCCTTGAAATGTAGTCTGCCACAGACAAAGAGATCTGAGACTAATGCTATTTAGTGCTTTTGTGAGACCACAGAAATGCATCAGCTGTTGAAAGGTCTTGCTCAAAGTAGCCCTAGCACTGTACTTCCTGAATGGGGTGAGAGGGTTGCAAACCAAAAGAACATGGCTAAAGCATTGTGTTTGGAATCAGTAATGTCATTTCTCAAGAAAGGAGAAAGTATTTCCAACAGGCAATTAAAGATCTAAGCAACAGACATTAAAAGTACATGGATTTAGCTATGAATTTACCCATTATTCTGTGTCCAGTATTTGAAGAAACCTCTAAGCTTATGCCATGTAATTAGAGGTGTCAGTGTATAAGCACCTGGATTTGTTTAAACATCTAGTCTCTGCTTTCAGTACTATCTCCCAGGTAAAGTATTCTCAGTGTTGTACAGTAATTGTAAGTGTTCTACTTGCTGACCCACAACGGAATGATTTGTTGCTACTTTGTCCTAACACTCATGAATGTGAAGAGAGGATGCCTGCCATGCTTGTGAGATAACAGAGATGAAAACAGTCAGGGATAAAATTACCTGGGCTGTGCTGTAATGAATATTGAAATTTACCTTATTAGCCTGGATATATTTGAACACTAATTTTTAGTAATTAGTCATAACAACTTCATGCAAGGTCAGAAAATTCTAGAAGGGTGTTACAAAGAATAATGTGGAGGCTTGACTTCAATTCCTCTTCTGAGTTCTAGGCAGGCTATAATTAGGGATAGAGTTAGGTGTGGCCAGAACCTGCTATGAGGACAGAAATGTCCAGTATACAGGACCTCTGATTACAGTACAAACAACCTGAAATTCCACAGGACAAAGTCTGAACAGACTTGTTTGTCTTAGGAAAACAGGACCACCTGATCATCATGGGCTGCTTGAAGGTTTCCAGAAACAGTGACATACTACAGCTTATGTGAACAAGCCCCCCAAAGGAATGTTTGCGCATCAGAAATTTCTGCCAAGAGCTGAAGTAATGGACAGAGATGACACACTGAGAATGAAGAACTGCATGGCTGGACTGTACCTCATAAATTTTGGCATGGCACTTAGTCTTGGCTACCCAAAACCAAATGGGTTAGTTAAAGAGCCTGTGTAGTAAAGAACCAGCTGGAGGCAAGGAAAAAAAAAAACCAAAACTAAACACATCTAATGATCTTATATTAAACTAATAGCTCTGCCTGGAGACTTAGTTTTCCACAGAAGGAAATGAGGTTTTGTTAACCACAAAGGCTCTAGTTGAAACTTGTCATCCATGCCATGCCAAAAGTTTTGTGTGAACAGAGAGATGTACACATGAACTAACTGCTGTGCCTGAATTCCAGAAGGCCAGCAAAGCCTAGTCTTCCTTAATGGCTTCTGTAAAAACATACAGATGCATCTCTGTGCCTGATGGGTACCACAGTGAAAACATTATCTAGTCCTATTAAATTTTTTTAATAAAGCCACTCCTTGTGGAAAGTTCGTACATCTGTGGTTGGCAGATAATTAATTTGGTTCTGACACCTTCCTGGAAAAGAATTTCTAAAGTATCATGCAAAGTTTGGATTTCCTGTTGATCGTGGATTTTCTAGGAAGAGGAAGTTAAAGATTCTCTGTGACAGATCATACCCATTTCCCCAAAGCAGCAGCTGAGCTTGCTCAACCCACTAATGATGTTCTGCCCTGTAGGCAAAATCTGGATCACAGAGCCCACAGGACAGCTGTGCTCTGCAATGGCAGCTGAGAGTTGCGGTTAGCATATAACTTGGTGGCACTCCCACAGCCCTGCATGGAGCTTGGGGCCACTGGTGCTTCAGTTTACTTTCCATCCCACTTCCCCATCCCTTGTGTCCTTATTGCGGCTGGTTAGCTTGGCACAAAGCACAGAGGCAGGTGCAAGTATGTGGCAATCCTGCACAGAGCCCCCTTGGAGCAGTTACAAACTGTCCTGCGCTCCCTTTGCTCGGGTGCTGTTTGCAGCTGCAGCCCAAGGCCGCAGCCTCGCAGAGCTCAGGTCTGCTGTTTCACTGACTGAAGCGCAGGCTGTGCGTGAACTGGGGCTGCCTCAGTTGCATTTCTAGAATTGCTAGAATTATGCACAACAGGCTGCAAAATTCCCCTCTGCTTGTGAAGAAAGCTGGTACTGGAATTAAAATGGGCTTGAACATTCAGACTGGTAAGTGATCGCTTCTAGGGTAAGTGCACAGAGACTGGCTGCAGACTGGTCATGGGGCAGAATATGAGACGCCAGTGCCACAACCTCATCTCGAACCATGGAAATGTGCTTGAAAAATGCCCACGACAGGATGGCGAGAAAGGTGGTGCAAAACAAGCAAGAACAGTAAGGCTGCGAGATATGAGGCAAAGTGTCTTCAGAGGGACCTTGCCCACAAAACAAAAAGAGAAACAGAAAAACATTTGCAAAAAGTATAACGCCACTGCCCAAGGAGCTGGAAAACTCCAGGGGCTGCAAGGGAGTGAGACTATTTACCAAGCCTACCTAGGTTCTTAGAAGATAAAAGAGGATGAATATGAGCAGATGTTTCTGGAGAAGATGCAACAAATCCTTGCTGAAAGGAGGGGCGGGGGGGAAGTGGGCAATTGGAGTAGGCCCTGCAAGTGGAAGAAATTGGCAGGTTTCCTGTTGGAACATCTTGACTCAGCAGCATGGCTCCAGTGAACTTTTCCAAACCAAATTTTGTGCCAAATCACCTCAGCTGCTTTCAGCACATTCATTTTACTGGCTGCATCCTCCTGTTTTTTGCCATCCGGTAACCCTGCCTGGCAGAGGTTCCTGGTTTGTCAGTCTCTCCGCTTAAGGCAATTACAGCTGCAGCTTGAGACTTCCTTTCTCCGCAGGCAGGGTAGTGGTGGTCAGCACTTCTTCCCCCTTAGTGTGGGGGCCCATAATCTCTCTTCAGTCTTGGTGTTTTTACTGGGTCCAGCTATTTACAGATCCCTGTGGTCCCTTCCTCCCTGTGTTTCCTTTCTATCATACCAGCTGGAGGTCTTCTTCCAGGCCCTGTATTTTGCCCCTTTGATTTTACTACCTCTTTCCTTCCTGAGTCTATTGTTCCTGCTTCCAGCAGGAGGCTCACACCAAAACAGTCACTGCCCCCAGCTGTGACCGCACTAGCCCTTTCTCTCAAATTCTCCACAGGGCTTCCCCACAGGTGCCACACAGTTTGTAAGGAATGCTACACCCACAATCTTTGTCTCATCCCCTCTACACGCTGTGGCCACCTGTGGAACTGAAGCTCTTCTACCTACTCCCTCTCCACCCAAGTCCCTATTTGACAGTGGTGCTTGCACTCTGATAATTGCATGTTTTCAAAACAGCTTCATGGTAAACCAATAGCTTTCTCATCTTGCCTTGTCTTTTCCTTAGCTCTGCTTTCCAGGGTCACTGTCTTCTGCTTTAGGCATGCTCCCTATGCTTGTTGTAGGGGCTGCAGGCAACTGGTCCCTATACTAGAGAGGTTCAGTTTAGAAAATTCTGGAGAGTCATCTGCAGGGAAAAGAGGTTACATGTCTGCTGGAAAACTTGGAAGCGGTGTCTGATAGGAAAACAATCTTGCCAGCTCTGACTTCAAGCAAGTTAGTGCATGTGCCGTGTACTGCCCTCAAAGGAGGGTGAGGTAGCTCAGGGCCTGCTCACTGCCCAGTCTCTCCACCTTGGTTCCATATGGTGTGATGAGCATGACTTGAAGCTACACAATTACTTGAGTGATTGCCAGCTGCCAAACAGCCTGCTCCTGGCAGGACACCTGTAATGTCTCCAGACCATTACAGAAAGGTCTAAAACTTGTCCTCAGATGCAGGAAACCCCAATGCACATCTGCCAGCTTACCCCTAATTTGGGGTATCCCCAAAGGCTCCCAAGTCCCAAGCACCTGCCAGGCCAGTCAGAGGTGATGTCACCAGACATTTGAAAATAAACATTTGATTATAATACTGGAAATGGAGTTTCAAAAGAAAAGCCTGAAGACATATATGCACACACTTGCTTAACAACTAGGTTACGGGGAGCAGCATGCCCCTTCCATCACACACCAGACACTTGCCAGAGTGGGTGCAAGGGGCAGCATGTGCAGCAGGACCAGCCATTCGGCTGCAACACAACCCCAAATTGGATCAAGCCAGCCATAAGTGTGCTCCTCAGTATCTCGAGTTACCCATCCGTTGTGTTCCTTAATTTGTCTGTTCCTTCTACCTTTGCTGGCTTTTCTCCAAACCACAACATTTGTAGGACTGCAGTAAAATTGTGTAAGCTGTAAACCTGAACAAAATATTCACTCTACACATAGTGTATTAGTTCCTTATCTTAGATCTTGCCGGAAGCATTGCATGGAGTCAGCGTGTGATGCGACTGCCTGCCTCAGTGCTATACTTTTTCCTAGGGAAGCAGCTACTAATTACACTCAATCCAGCACATTGGCAGGCTGGTCACCCATGACCCTCAGCCAGCTGCTTCCCTTGCATCAACCCTAGTGAATACATAGACTTACGGGAATGCAGGGCAGCTTGCTGATCTGACAGAAACCTAACCCAGCCAAAATAAAAGTTTTCTATACGATCCCTGAAACCACAGGCAATTGAGAGCATCTTCTTACACACTCTGGGAAGGGGCATACCTGCTGAGAACCTATCCCTTGCTCTAGTGAAAGGGAGAACGCTTTCTATCTGATTCTCCTTTCCACCTCTCCTCCATCTGTGGCTATGCTTGCTCTTTCCACTACTGGAAATAGCCAGGCTGCCCTGAAATACTGAGCAGAGCTCTCTCCCACTGTTAATGACTATGCCCAGGGGAAAACGTGTGGATTAGTTAAGTGTCTGTAAACTGCTTGGTAGGAAGAAAAAAAACCCAAAACACCAAAACCCCTTGTGTTAGGAATTGCTGTTCTCCCAAGGGCATCATTGTAGATTCCTGGTACCCCACCACACACACTGTGATCCATGGGAAACTATCTCCCAGTTATTTTTGGAGTAGTTTACTGAATTTGGTGCCTCCCTTCCCTAATCTTCTCATTCAGCAAAAGCATCAGTCCAACAGGTCCGAGTAGGAGAGCAGAATTCAGCTACCTCGTCCCCCTCCTGTACAGTCCTTTGTCCTTTCGCGCATGTTCTTTGCTGAGTAGTAGGAAAAGAGCCCCTGCTCGCCTCTGTCACCTTGCTTCTGGACAGACTCCCAGAGAAGCACTTTCTCTTCCCTTTGGCTCAGACCCACAAGTGCAGGCCAGGTTTTATCCTCATCACAGCACTTCACTCTCAAGCCTCTCCAGCTCTCTTTCACAGTAACCTCATGCCCTCAGACAACAAGACTTTAGTTCTGAAAGTGTCCCCAGTGGTATGGCAGACTCCAGGAACAACCCTGGTCACCATCCTTTACTTTCTTTTGCTCTCTTGGGTGATGCTGGGGACTATCTTTTACTGACAGAGGTGGGTAACAGCAAGGCAATCTATGATTAGAAGGCTACATCAGGCTCAGGGTCTGGTGTCAGAGCAGTCAGGAGGAAAGAGGCAGATGTCAGATGTGATGTAGATGGACAGGGAAGCTGAGGGCCAAAGAGCAGGCTGCCAGATTGGAACTCAGAAATTCAGCACCAAAGCACATGAGACGTAAACGAAACAGATGCAGGAAATAGCAAGAACTGTGCAGTGACAGCACGCGCTCGCAGGGAACAGTCAGCAGCAGGAGGTCTTTCCTGTACTGACAAAGGCAACAAAAAGAAGCTGACTATTTCTCAAACCAGCAGCATGCTTTTCCTGCTGCTTTTATGTAAAACTGATAGACAGGATCAGCAGCCTTGCCAGGACTTGGAGCAACCAGCATGGGCTGGAAGACCTGCAAGGGACCCAGCTGAGGTAGACAAGCTTGAGCAACCCTGCTGTAGCAAGCCTTCCTAAGACACAGCACACAACTAAAACTGCATACCCTCCATGGAGGAGGGGAGCCTGCGCTGTATCTCCCCATATCTCCTGGCACAGACAGGCAGAGACAAAGCATGACACTGACCTGTTGGCCTCTGAGGCTGCCTTGGCTCCTCCTGGGCACATGCTGTTTCTCTCTCACAAGCCCCGTCTGGGCTAACACCTGCATGACATCTCTATCACACAACCAAACACAGACCTATTGAGAACAAAGCCAGCAGAAGAGAACTGTACCACACAACAGATGGTGACAAGGCAGGAGCAAAGACCACAGATTGAGACTGCTCAAACCCATGTGACCACCACCATTCCCAGTGCACACTCATCACCTGAACTTGTTCCTCTACACAACAAGATACAGCTTACCGATACAGCTTACCCATACCCTACCCCCCTCCCCCTGTCCTTCTGTCTAGCTTCAGCTGTGAGGGTCCTGAGTATATTAACAGGCCTTAATTGTCCTGAACAGCCTCACCTGGGGCCTCTACCCACACACCCTACCCATGGGTCTGGAGGTGGGGTGTTTTCATTTAAGCTCAGCCCAGAGCTACAAGTCCCTATCTGAGCTAAGTTGGAGGAGTAGTAGTCTCTGGCTGTGCCTTCCTCACCTGTAGGTTGGCTTACCAGCCTGACTTCAGACTTGCCTAGCCTTGTCACCACACACATGCCTGGGCAATTACTAACCTGTGGATTGAGTTCCCAGCTTGATTGCAGACTACCTCATCACCATGAACTTGCCTGGCTATCTCAATTCTTGGTCAAACCAGACCACTACCCTGTGTTCTGCCTGGCTTTCTTTGCTCAGGTACTCTGGGGATGGACTGTGGGTAATGAGGGCCCAGGCCTACCGGCCTTGGGAACACCCCCCTCACAGCTCTTCTTCTCTTAGGGTGCAGCCAGCCCTGCTGCACCCTGATATTGGCTCTCCTGGTATGACTGCCAGGACAGCTGCACCGTGAATGGGATCAGGGAACTCAACTGCTTTAAAAATAGCTGTGAGGAAAAAGTTATTGGTTACTTTTACCTGGATTGATTCCCCCATACTGTTTGTGTAATGCCAGAAAGGGGCATACAGGCACAATTAAGGTAGCAGCGTAAGAGCAACAGACACCAGGGGCTACTTAAGACAAGACTGCTGCCAAGAATGAGCCCTGGCAGGCTGGATCAGGCTTCACTACCCAATTCAGAAACTCATCTCGGAGAAGCTCAAATCAGATGTGTCAGCCAGAAGCCTCTCATCTTACTGTAAGGCATGTGCCTCCTACATCAGGTCTCACTCTGATTGCGTAGTTAGAGCTTTGCTGATTCCCAGAATGCAAGACTTCATAGCCCTGCTAAACACACAGGGTTTTTTCTGCAGGTTTTTTTTTCCCCCTGCCAACTCAGTTGTTCCTGATTGTATCTGTATGTCCCAAGACTTTATGGATCTTGCCAAGATCCTTACATTCCCATTGCAATGAATTCTACAGTCTACCTTACATTATCTGTGGAAATGACTGAAAGAAAAGCCTTTAAATTTAAACTGAAAGTTGTCTCATCCAGATATTAGTCCATTTAACTGTTTCTTTTAGTGACATGCTGATGCTACAGAGCAATCCTCCTTTTGGAGATAAGGAAATCCCTACCTATTCCATCTCAGTAATACCATACTACTGATTAGCTTTTGTTGTTGCTGCCCTTCTGAACCCCTCATTGCTCTGCACTTTTTTTTCTTTTGCTAAAGCATGAAATGGGCTATACGCCATTGACTTTTAGTTCAAAGCACAAACATCTCTCTTCCTATTTTTCTTGCATTATAACTGAATGACTTTCTAGTTCATTCCCTCCTGCTTCCAGGCAGGGAATATAACACTTTAAGGCCCTGACACCATCTTTGGTCTGAAGTAACAACTTCCCTACCTTAATTATTGCCTCATGCTGCATTGATTACTGCACAGGATTAAGCAGCGCTGCTTGAGAAGTCTCCAGCTGACTAAATAATTTCCAAGTCTGTTGACTTGTGCTAGTGCACCAGTCCCGGTGGCTTGAGGTCCAGCTGCTCAGCAGGTGACACCTGTAAGCGCTCACCTGAGCTTTTTCTCAGGTAGCAGCCGACCCAAGGCAGGCATTGCCCCCCTGCTACTCTAGAAAGTCTCTCTGCCTGGGCACAGCCAGTAACGCTCCCTGGGAGCACACCTGCCTTCGCCGTGAAGGGGGACGCCATGAGCAGCCAGAGCTGAGGGGGGTCTCAGCAGTAGAAACGTCCTCGTTCACGTTTAGAGTCAGAAAGCGGCTTGCAGATGATGATGCCGCGAAAAGCCGAGAAGCGGCGAGGCCGGCAGGCCGGAGCGATGGCGGGGATAAGCGTAGGGCGCTGAGGAGGGGCCCTGATCCGCAACGCCCACCTCTGGGCGCTGGGGCCGCCCCTGAACCGGGGGAAGGTGGGGACTCCCGGCGAGCAGCCCCGCCGGGTGCGGCAACTAGAGCGGCTAATGGCGGAGCGGCGCCGCGGCCGCTCTGTTATGGCGCCGGGACAGGCAGCGGCTGGCCGCAGTAGGGCCCTGGCCTCGCGCTCGTGTGGGCTCAGGCGGCACCCGTACTGCGGCCCAGCCCCTGCGCCGATTGGGTCCGGCCGGCACCCGTCGCCGCAGTGGTGTCTGGGAAGGAGAGATCATGGCGGCGGAGCCGAGCAGGTCGGAGATCCAGACTCTCTTCAAGCGGCTCCGGGCAGCGCCGGCGAACAAGGTAGCGGGGCGGCGCCGGGCGGCCTTCCGCCCTTCCGAGACCGGCTGCTTCCCTTCGGCCGCTGCCTGGGCTCGGGCCAGGCCCCGCTCGGTTCCGGGCCGCGCTGCGGCGGCGGGACGGCTGGGTAGGGGCCTCGTGGGGCGCGGGGAGAGCCCGAGGAGAGTGGCCGGGCGGCGGGGGACAGGGCCACCCTGCGGCGCGGGGTGGAGGAGCGGCAGAGCCGCCGGAGGCATCGCCTTAGTCCCTCTGCTTTCGGTTTAGTCGTGCTTCGACTGCGGCGCCAAGAACCCGAGTTGGGCCAGCATCACCTACGGGGTCTTCCTGTGCATCGACTGCTCCGGCGTCCACAGGTCCCTGGGCGTGCACCTCAGCTTCATCAGGTGCGTGGGGCCCGGGAGCGTGCGCGGCGGGGAGCTCTGGCCCGTGGGTGACCGTCGGGTGGGCCTGGAGCGGCTGTGCCTCGGTGCGGGAACACGCAGGGACTCGGTTAGAAAGAAGCGTTATCACAGAGTGATAGGCTGGGCTTTTATGTGGCTCGCTCGCTGGAGGTTGTAGGTCACTCAGCCCTTCCAAGACGGAGTTTCCGAAGCACCTCAGTGGAACATCAACATGTTATTTTTGCAAACCTTGCAGAAACACTGTCTAGGCTCCCAGTTGTAGAAGCTGAAAGGAGAGCGTGGTGCATGAGTCTTGCCAGGAATATGGAATTATTTCTTGAGCAAGGCAAAAAGAAGAATATTATTTAATCTTTTCTGTAACAGCCTAGTGGGGAAGATGGTGTTGGATTTTCAGCCTATTTGTTCTTATTTTCAGTACTTGTAAAAGTTAGCATTATAAGTAACAAAACTGTGACCTTTACTTATTCAGAGACAAGCTGAGTAACTGGTATGAGACGTGTTCTATCACGTAGCTTTACTTTATTGTTTTCTCGGTTTGTTATGTGTTCTGGCCTAATCTGTGGGATGGGCTGAACGTGAGTCTGTCATGTTGTGGTGAGATCACATGTAGAATGAAAGTTGTTGTCTGTGCTTTCCTAGCTCAAGCTCCGCCCTCTTAAGCAATACAAGTGAGAGGTCTTCTAAGTTAGGACACTGTTATCTGGTGTGAGGCTTAAACTTGGGTTTTGGGTTTTTTTTCCTCGCTCTGGAAATTCAAATTAACTTCTTAAAGCAAAGAAGTTACCAAGATGTTCTTTCTCTTTTTGCCCCCTGTATTTTGGGATAGTAGTGGGATATCTGGCTGTTCTAGCTCAGAGCTTGCTCTTGCATTTGGCATGCCTGTACGTTATTAATGTGTTAATTTGTTCGCACACAGGTCCACAGAGTTGGATTCTAACTGGAACTGGTTCCAGCTGAGGTGTATGCAAGTGGGCAGCAATGCCAATGCGGTGAGGAGCCTCTGTAGGCATTTCGCTTGCTTTCCCTCTGGCTAATCCACATCTTCAGTTTCTTGTGCCTTTCCTTTGTGTGGCTTTCTGGGTAGCAACCTCTCCGTGGTTTTTGGAAATGTGTAATGAGGGGAGGTGTTTGTCAGGTGTGCTTCGAAGTCAGACTGTGACCTTTGAAGTGCGTTGCTTTCTGATTTGCAGATTTCTCATTTACTTGCATCTCATTTAAATGAGAGGCATAGTCCTCTTAAAGGAAAGGAGCTAGTAATGCTGATCAGTTTGAAAGCTCATGCTCAGCATCATGACTCAGAAGCATCCTCCTGTGGAGGACAGGGATGGTTTTCTTAGTCCTCTGAGGCCTGGAGAAAGCTGATGAAGGAATGGTTGGTTCGTGCTATGTGCTCAGTATTATATCCCCTGCCTCTGGGAAGCTTTCTGTTGAGTTTGAGTTAATGTCTAATGCTTGCTTGAGTATGATTTAGCAGTCAAGAGACTGAATGTTCTTCTCTTTTTCAGACGGCTTTCTTCCGCCAGCATGGCTGCACTACCACAGATGCCAATGCTAAGTATAATAGTCGAGCTGCCCAGATGTACAGGGAGAAGATACGGCAGCTGGCAAGTGCTGCCATGGCCAAGTATGGCACTGATGTAAGTTTGAGCAGCTCTGTACTGTTAGATGTGTAGTGCTGGATGCTGAGTCTTCTAGAGTATCTTCCTTTTTCCTTCTCCTTTCTTCAGCTGCTTATAGATGGACTGAGTGGAGCCCCTGGGCACTCCCCTGACAAGAGTGATGCTGATTTCTTCATGGAGCACACACAGGTGAGAACTGCCTAAACCAGACAGCCTTAACAGCTCTCGAATAGCCAGGAGCAGTCCCACTTAGTTTGGAAGGACTCTTAAGTTGTGCACTTGTTCAGTAGTAACATGGAAGAACTAAGATTCAGTCATCAGCCTGAGACACAGTCACAGCTCTAATCAATCCCTCATGGGGCCTATAATATCCATGTCATTTGTCTTCAAGACCATCTTTATCTTCAAGGAATACTCAGAGCTACCAGCTACTTCCTGGAAAATGCTCTGTATGCTGTGTTTTAATGCATAGTCTCTTTGTACAGTTAAAGCAAGGACTGGCTATTACTTTGAACTTCTGGTTTAGTCAGCTTTTCAGTGCATAGACCCTGGTAAAGTGTATTTGGACAACTGCTTGCACAGTGCTAGGTGGACTTTTTCAAGTGAATAGAGTAACGTGAGAATTGCCTGTATGGCAATAAAGACAGTGGAAGCCAGGATTACTTTTTTTCCCAGGGAAACTCATTCAGACTCTTTCTCCCAGATCTAAGTTCATCTCCTTAACCTGGGAAGTCCTGACAGTAGCCAACTCTGATACTACTGTTGAGTGATGCTATCCCTCCTCCTGGCCTTCCATTCAGCTTGAGTTCCATTTTTTCCTTTAATTTTTGTCCCTGCTAAGGGTATATGGACTTGTCCATATGTTACCTTCAAAGAAAGCATAGTCTGGCATTTGGAACGTTTCCTTTGGCCTAAAACTGAATACAGGTCACTAAACCTGAAGAAAGTTAAGGATTGTTCGGTTCATTCATCTTCTGCAAATCACTGGAATGAGGATCTCCTTGCAGTCTTCCAGTACCTGGGATGTAGCAGATGCCAGCCAGAATCCTGCAGAGTCTTCCCTGGAGATGGAAAAAGCAGCAAAGTCATCAGAAGGCAGTGAAGTGTCGAGTGAGTTCCCTGCTGAATAATTTTCCCAGGAACCTGACTTCACTTCCAGGAGAATATACTTCTGTACCACAGTTGGAAGGGCTGAGCTTTTCGTTTGGTTTGGGCTTGAAGGAGTGGAAGCTCTGTGCACTCTATGATGTTTAGTTAAAATTAGTGGAGTCTTTTGAAAACACTGCTCTATTTGGGATCAGTTCTCTGCTTTTCCCAAAACTCTCACAAAACTGTTTTGAGACTTAGCTGCCCTGTTTCCCTGCTTCCAGACATAATTATTTGTTATTGTTTGTTTAAACACTCTTCTGTATCCCTTGAATTTGGTGGGTCTGGAAATGACATATGACTATAGATGAAAAAATTGTTTCTAGTGTGAATGACAGGGAAACCAAGAATCTGGGGACATAGCTGTAATCTGAAACAGCTTTGTGTATTCCCCTGCAGAGTGTTTGCTTTCTTTTTAATGTGTTAAGAACATTGCAGAGGGAATAACTTGCTCTGTGGAGACTTAAAGTCATTGTGCTTGGGAAATTGCATGTTTCAAACTGTAACTTAGCTTGTTTGGGATGAGGGCAGAGGAGGTAAAGGAGACGTGCTGAAACTGTGAGCATACTGAAAAGAGAGGGGTTGAGAATCTCACTGCCGAATGTTCTCTCCTGTTTTTGTGCCCACAGATTCCAGCCAAGGCCCATCTATTGACTTGCTAAGCACATCGCCTAAAGCTCCTCTAGGTAAGTAATACTCTTTGCCATCTCTCAGATCAGTCTTGTTCTTATACTTCCTGTTCAGTATTAAGCTCAGCGGAGCTGGAACTGATGAGCCAATTTCCAAAACATCTAAAGGAGCTTATCTTCCTCTGGAGCTAGTACTGAGGATGTCCCTGAACCCCAAAACGAAGCCACAGTTTACGGGAGGTTTCCTCTTCCTTTGGATAATCAAGTTCAAAGCTGTTGCCTTCCCAAAAGCTTGTTTTCATTTTTTGAGCTTTGGACAAAACTTGGCATTGACATATCTAGAAGTTGTCTGATCAAGGCCTCGTGGATGTGTTGGTTGTTTTTTGTTTTGTGGTTGGGTTTTTTTGTTGTTGTTTTCTTCCCCAGAAGCTTCGGAGGTAAATGAATTTTTAGGTTCCAGAGTAATAGGGATTTGTATCCGATTGTCCCCTGTCATTACTGTCCTGGCTGTACACAGAGCATCTAGCTGGAGCTTCTTTCCTTATTGAGAGTGTGCTCCTAGCCCACAGTGGTTTCATCCTGGGTGGAAAGCCTGTGTCATCAAGTGTCTATTCATTCCCCATGTTTTTTATCTCTTTCTCAGACATGTCCATGTATCTGTCAACACAAGGGCCTGCTCCTGCCAGAGGTAACTGGCTAACAGCTGGCCTGCGCTGGCTGCTTGTGACAACTCTGCCTGCCCCTTCTGTGATTCTGTCTTCAACTCTAGCTTCCTGTGCTTGGAGGGAGAGAATGAACCAAAGCTTATATGTGTTGTATTGGGATCAAAATGAGCTATTCCATATCTTGAAACGGATCTTATTGTCATTTCTATTAAATACTTCCTGACAGTAATAAAAAAAATCCACCCCAAACAACCCCAAATCAAATGTTAGGATCATTTGCAAGCTGAAAACAGTCTTGGATAGTGTGAAGGTTTTGAACCCCCCTATTTCGAAAAGTTACGGTAAGACTAGAAAAGATAGAGGAAAGGCTGTCAAGAATGATCTAAAGTATGGGTTGACAAAAGTCATATGGGTATAGAAAGTGAGGATACACTTCTCTGGAAGAAAAGCCAACAAGGGTGGTAAAAGTTTTTGGAGCTATGTGTTGGAAGCTGGAAAAATGTCCTGGGCAGTCCCTCTCCGTTTGCTTTGTTCTTACACTTTTCCCCAGGCATCTGCTGCTTGGCTGGACCTTGGCTGGTTTTACAAGTGTGGCATGCTTCATGCCCTCAGAGTGACAGGTTCCTGGTGCAAGGTGTTGGGGAACCTGTTGCTTTTACAGCTCGCTGCACTTTAGGTCCATTTTGTCTTTGGTCTGCTCATGTTAACATGACTTTAGGGTTCTTGCTTCTTTGTCCCTAAGGCATTGGTAAGGCACTGACTTTCATATGGCTCTGAAGCTGCGTTATCTTGGATTTATGTATGGAATAAATCTAGTCTGTCTTTAGCTACCCTGATCCCTACTGGCTAGGGTCACCAACTGCATGACACTTGGAGGAGCTATTCAAAGGTCTTAATTCACTTACAAGTTTCTCCAGAGGTGTACGTGCTGCTTTAGGCCATGAGCCTGCAATTGTGGAGCTTCTAAGTGCATCTTTCTTGGCTGGGTGAAGTCACCCAGGCTTCTGATGTGAAGCTGCATGGTGTGCACTGGACGCTACAGCAGCTGGACTGTGGTGGATGTTCGTGTGGGTTGCTGACTAATTTTGGCTTCTTATAATTAACTTCTGTTTATTTGCTGCTTCCCTCCTCTTGCAGAACTTAAATCCTCCCTCATTGGAAAGAAGAAGCCGGGAGCTGCCAAGAAAGGGGTATGTCTGAGCTCTTCTTTTACGGAGAGGCGGTAGACCATGTCTCATATTATTGTAGTCCTTTCCCTGGCCCTTGCTTTCTGTCCTTAACAAAGCTGCGTATGGAGAGATGCATTTGGGGAAGAAAGAACTTTGACCATATCACTACTTATTTTGAAAGACAGTTTGTATATTAATGGACAAAAACAATTGGGCTTTGCATGATTACTCATTATGGTCTGAAGTGCTCTTAGCACTGGCCTCTGGAAGAACACTTGGATGTTCTTCCATACTCTTGTTGAAAGCCCTATTGAGTCTGTAGGTTGTGACTATACAGGGCGACCAAGGGCCTGATCAGTGCAGCAAGGAGTAGATTCTCGTATTCTTCTATAACAAACACTCTAGGATGAAGAAATTGCTATTTTTTTTTGGTTTTGTTTTTCAAGTTGGGTGCAAAAAAAGGTCTTGGAGCCCAGAAAGTGAGCAGCCAGAGCTTCAGTGAGATTGAGCGGCAAGCCCAGGTGGCAGAGCAGCTGAGGGAGCAGCAGGCAGTAGAGTCCAGGAAACAAGCTGAGGAGTCCATGTAAGTGCTCTGTTTGGGTTGAATATTTTGCATACATAAGGCAGAAGTAATACAAGGTTAATGCTGTTCACCCTAGGACCACCTAATGTGAGTACAGACCATGCTGCACAATAGGATGTGCAGCCAATATGGCCCTTATAGCAGGGCACAAGTTATGCTACCATATTTTATTCAAGTTAACACCCCTGGAAGAGATTAAGGAGCAGATATGGAAGTATCTTGTGTTTATGTTGACCTTTGGATAGGACTGAAAAAGGCAAAGGCTGAACTGGATGGGGCATTCTGTCGGGGGGTGGGGGACAATGCATACAGTAAGGAAATCATGGTTAGCCAAAAAAGAGTTGAATCCTAGCAGAGGTGAGATGGCAAGACAAGCAGTAGCTTCTACACAAGGATTTTTGGCAGAGCTGTTGTGGAAATGGGTGTGTTGGTGGGTTGTCAGGGTTACTCTCCCCCTCGCCTCTCTGTGACATGGGTTGGGAGGAGGGTAATGAGCTGGTACCCACCATAGCTCTTTCCTTTAGAGTAACCTCAATGCGACTAGCTTATCAGGAACTGCAGCTCGATCGGAAGAAGGAAGAGAAGAAACTTCAGAACCTTGAAGGGAAGAAACGTGAACAAGCTGAGAGGCTGGGCATGGGCTTGGTGTCCCGAAGGTACTTGGCTGTGGAAGGCATAGGACAGACAGGTGCCTTGGAAGCACCCTGTTCTGGAAAAGTTTCTTCAAGGCAGTAGCTTGCCTTATCTCTTGTAACAGATAAGGAGCTGATTTGAAGTGCTCATATGCTGGACTATGTCTAAAAATGCTTCAGGCCCCAGAAGGAATGGGCACACTCTCTTCAGATGTTCTAATTCTCATTTGAGCTTTTCCAAAGATGCATGTGGCCTGTCAGTGTCTAGCCCTAGAGCCCTGCTGCTTGACAGATGTTCCCCTGTGGAATACTTCCCTTAAGAAGGTAGCTCAAGACTTCTGAGAGTCAGGATAAGCTAGACAAGTGGTGAAGGGAGCTGGCATCCCACCAACTCTCCCTCAAGGCTTGTGGCGCCTGCCCTGCCTGTGAAGGCCAGATTGTTTTGAGGCAGACTGGTTGTAGGGGCTGGATGCTGTCAGACCCATGAGCCCTGACTGCCTGTTTGTTGTGCTAGTTCTGTGTCACACTCGGTGATGTCTGAGATGCAAGTAATTGAGCAGGAGACGCCGCTAGCTGCAAAATCTTCCCGTTCCCAATTGGATTTGTTTGAAGATGCTGGAGGCTTCACATCTGGACCCCCCAAGTAAGGCTCAGCTTCAGTGTAGTCTTTGGCTTATTCCTGAATTTAATGTCTGGCCTAAATTACCTATTTTTGGTACCTAGGTACAAATATAATCCCTTCTCATTTGAAGATGCATTTGGCTCACGATGGGAAACGGACTCTTCGTGGGGTATGGATAAAGAGG
This sequence comes from Phaethon aethereus, assembly GCF_964289735.1. Classification (NCBI taxonomy): domain Eukaryota; kingdom Metazoa; phylum Chordata; class Aves; order Phaethontiformes; family Phaethontidae; genus Phaethon; species Phaethon aethereus. Next base: position 44,869,236 of record NC_138579.1, on the reverse strand, counting down.
AGGAACCTGAGGTGACCATTTCCAGTATTCGTCCAATTTCAGAGAGGTAAAGTACCTGCCACTGCTACTGTACCTTTCTTGTGTGTGGGACAAAGGGATAGGTCTAGAAGCTGTGGGGAGAGATGCTGCTGTGTTATGACAGGAGCCTTGTGCTGCAAAATATAACTTGCATGGACAAGAAAAAGGGCCTTCAGTGAAAGAGGCTTAGGCACTTCTTTGCCTATCATGTCCCTGAGTTTGATACAGCCTTTATGGTCATCAAGTGCTGGCTGTTCTGAGGTGGGGAGGGCAGAACTCTATGGTAGCTAGCACTTGAGGATTTGTTGCTTTCCTTTGATCAGATGGGGTCTGAGAGAGAAGTCTCTTTCGTTACTGTGTTGGGTGAGCTTAAGCTGAGATGTCTCCTCTCTTGTTTCCTCAGACCCACCAGTAGGCGGGAGACAGAGAACAGGACATCAGTTGTGGAATCCAATGAAGCTCGGCAGAAGTTTGCAGGGGCTAAAGCCATCTCTTCAGATATGTTCTTCGGGCGGGAGGCAGATGCTGAGGTAGATGCATTCTGCAGTGCTTAAGCTGGTACAGCTCTGGCTTCATCTCCTCCTTAGGACCTTGCTTAGGTCCTACTTTGTTCCCTTCCTTTATAACCTTTTTGTTTTGTCTTCTGCTGCAGTATGAAGCCAGATCCCGACTGCAGCAGCTCTCAGGCAGCAGTGCCATCAGCTCTGCAGACCTGTTTGGAGAGGCTGAGAATGCGCACTCAGGTTTGTTAGCACTCATCGGGTTGAAGAAGGGGGCCGCTTTGGAGGACCTAGACTGGAGGGTGTCAGGGTGCTCTCTGGAGCTGGGGGACTCTGGGCTAACTCCTGCTGGTTCTTGTAGGTGGTGTATCAATCGGGAATGTCCTGCCTGCAGCTGACATTGCACAGTTCAAGCAAGGAGTGAAATCAGTTGCTGGCAAGATGGCTGTCCTAGCCAATGGGGTGATGAACTCCCTCCAGGTGAGGTTATACTATGGCACCTTTGGACAGGCTATCGTCGTGCTCAGGGACTTTTACCACAGCCTGGCTTCTGCTGGAATTAGCATTGTCTTAAATTATGTGGAAAGTCCCAGGTAGAGACCTGTCTTGTGTAGCTGATGACTACACTACAATAGCTGAGCAATTCTAGGTGGCCAGTGAACTCTACTTGGCCAACCCTACTCTCCTGGTGGACAGGACACCTTGTTGTGTCAGATATGCATTTTCCCACAAATTCCAGGCAGAATTTAAAGTTAAGGCCACTTTACTTTCTGCCTTTGCATGGTGTCTAGGTAACCTTGTGCTGCATTCCAATCTAAAACAGCCCAAGACCTTGATACCTGTCTCTGGAGTTTGCATGAAGTGTTGTAGCGTGGTGTCTTGGTGTGTTTCCTTCCCAGGATCGTTATGGCTCATATTGATGACCCAAGGACTGCAAGTCAGCAAGAGACACTGATGCCACCTATTGCCTGGAGTAAACTCTGCAGGGTTGTCTTAGTTTGTCTGGGGTGGGTGGGGAGGGGAGAAGGTAAGCAGAGGGTGTCAGGACATGGCTGTGCCCAGGATGCTTTCCAAATATCTCTGGATTCCACTCTATTAAAATTCAATGTGCCCTCATATCCACTGCTATCTACTAGCCAGTGGAGACAGGCCTTCTCACAGGGTTAACCTCACTGCTCTAAAAGATACGATACGAACTCCTGGTCTGCCCTCATCAGTGCTCCTGTCCTTTTTGGCCCACATCTTACCTCACCAAGTGACAGAGGAAAGGGGAATGCTATTTTTCTGAACATCGTGTTACCTGGTTCCCACGGCTGTGACTGTTTCTTTTTGTTCTGCTCAGTGCTCCCAATCCATGGTGCTGTGGAGGCCTCTGTATTTGCAGGGTTTGACTTTTACCATGGGATAATCCTTTTTACTGTCTTGTAAACAGCATATATTGATGCAGGAGAAAAAAAAATATCAAACAAAGCAAAGATTATTTTTTTAGCTTCTAATTACATCATCAGCAAAAAAGGCCCAGGTAAAGAAGTACTATAAAGATATTTACTGGATCCATGGTTATTTTGTTGCCCAGATTTGGGCAGAGGTCAAAGTCTTGAATCTCTTGCTTCACCAATGAGGTCAACTTCTGAAGTGCAGCAGTGAGACAGGACTGTCATTTTAGTCCTCTTCAACTTGTCCCTCTGCTCCTGGTTTTAACAGAACATGTTTTTCTCTTCCTTGGACTATGGTGTTGAGGATGGGGTAGAAAGAAAAAGCAGGGGCGAAAGGGCTAGTTACCCACTATTAGCAAAAGAGAGGTGGGGGCTGTTCTGCAGTTCCTGGCAGCATCCCCTCTCTCTCTGGGGCTGGTACCTCTCGTGTCTGGCTGGAGGGGCTGGCGGCGGGTTACTCTGCTGCTGTACACAGGTGTTTTGGTGGGGCAGGAGCGGGGTAAGCTTGGGGCCTGACGCTTGGCTGTGCCCCCAGCTCAGTTGCGCCGTGGCGGTACCCGGGCTCTGAGGGGTGGCAGCTGGGAACGCAGGGCAAGCATGCATGCGTGGTGGCAGGCCACCTCTGCGGTGGCAAGTACTGCCCAGGCGGGAGCAGGGAGTTGGTGGGTTGCGGTGGCGCTGGCCCTTTCCCCGGCCAGGGCCTGCAGGTAGTGCCGCTGCCCTGTGCTGCTCCTGTCCACCCTGTACCAATCCCACAGGGCTGTTACCCTCAGCAGCGGCCGGGGCAGCCCAGAAGACCCCAGATGCAGCAGTGGCCTTATGTACTTTATTGCCGGGCTGTCACAGTCACTCACTGATGGTGGAGAGAGAAAGTGCAGGCAAAGAGCACATGAATAAATAAAATAACTTACAATAAATAAATAACCCTTCCTGCTACTTCCACAGGTGAGGCTGTGGTACACTCTCAGCAGTAATGGGATTAGTCTTAAAATAGCTCCAGCACAGGCTGAATCCACCAGGCTTAGGGCTGCTAGAAGCTTTGCGTTACCAGCTCCTGATAGCCCACGCTGCAGCATTTTATAAACTGGAGGAGCAAGGAGGCTCCCAAAGAATCAAGAGAAACTAAAGTTCCTCAGGACATAGCTAGTTATGCAAGCTGAGGCACAGGAGCTGGGCTAGACAAAGTGTTCAGGGCTGTGGAGGCCAAACTGCTGTGTTAGTTACCATTAACACCATGAGAGCTGCTGCTTTTTGTAGTTTTAAGGGCTACACTGTGATGCTACAACAATGCCAATATTTACAAAAAATAGCCAGGACTCATTTGATTGATAACTAACTACTTGCTTCTCCTCTAGCTTCTGCCCACCCAACCCCAGGAGATGATGCTCTATATTTTTGCAAGCCACATCACCTGTGGCCCAGGAATTTAAAGACTTTTTCTCTCTCACTGTCCTCCAACCCTTCTGAAGCTCTCTTTTCCAAATACCTTAATATGCTGTGGGAGGCCTCACAAAAGGAAACTCCGTACAGGAGAAGAGCCAGACAGCACCGTGCAGTACATAGTTACTGGAGTCTAGCTTATTTGCTATATTTGCTTTGATAACTCTTAGACACATGGAGGAGGAAGCAGAGACAGGTGGCATGGCAATACCTAAACCCTTCTTTTCTATGAACTTCAGGAATTTCTCTACCTTTGATCATATGCAGGTGCAGCTTTACGGGGAATAATTATAATGGAGCATGAGTGCAGAGCTGCCACAGGCTATTTAACCACTCTATTGTCTAGGCCAAGCCTGAGCACAGCTACACAACACAACACTGGCAAGCAGCCCACAGTAGCACGCCCGCTGCTCCAGCACCTGCTGAACCATGAGGGAATGCCCCGGCACAGCCATCCCCCGGAACCAGCTATTTCCAAGTGGAGGCAGAGCTAGAGTCTGCTGGTTTGTCTTGCCTGCCAACAGAGGGTAGCATAACTCTGCAGCTGGAAATAAATTCTGTGGAGGAGCTATTCCTGCATGAATTTAGAGCTAGGAAAAAGGCAAGAGTTCTTCCTGGGAAGAGATGGGTGAACCTAGCAATGGGGACTGGCGCAGCTGCACACACACTGGTCATACGGACAGAGCCCACCATCAAAGCAGATGCTCTGCGAGGAGGTGCAGTGGGTTCTGGAGAAACCCAAGGTTGGAACGGTGCCCACCCTCACAACCTTCAATTTTCAGAGGAGTCTGTCTCTTCATTGGAGCCTTCACTCTCGGCATCCATTTTTCGACGATGATGTAGACGTTTCCAGGGAGAGTTAATCCTAGGTGAGTTTCGGATAGGCAAATTAGCTGTGTCCCCGCTGGAGCTGGTGGGCCCGGAGACAGAAAGCCCTGAAACCTGAGCTACCCTGAAAGAGAAAAGGCAAATGCTAGGCAGCCTAACTTGTAATCTCCAACGTTTACCACAGCCATTTTGGAGTGAATTTGCAAGGAGGACTTATTCACAACTCGCACAGGGATGGAAAGATGTTCATGGCACAGAGGGGGAACACTTTGCACTAGTACCTACCGGACTTGCTATGTGAATCTTTCTTCCTGTTCAAACAGGTCTTTCTTATGGGCTGAGCTTGTGTCCTCCAACACCCCTAGTTTTCATCATCCAAACAAAATTTCCCTGTTCATTAGAGACTGCTGCTTCCTCTAGATCCCCCTTTGAGGCACACTTTTCCCCCCTGTTTCTGAAGCCTTTTCTAAGGATTGTGTTAGCTGTACCAAGGCACCCCAAAGAAAGAGGACCTCTCTGCTCAGGCTGCTCTGTTAGCTCCTCTATTGTTTTATAAGTAAGTAGAGCAAAGGAATAGTGGCAGTTACTTGAGTCTTCCTTAGTATGCTACCTTTAATCTTTACCTCCTACTTTAGGCAACTCCACTTACAATTTCTCAAGTTCCCGATCCATGGCAGGGTCCAGAAACAAATCTCCTTTATCTGGCAAAGCCCCTGGGGGAAAAAAGCAACAAAGGATAGTATCAGAGCAGAGTTAGGCTATTCATTCTTAAGTGCTCAAGCGATAGCAGCATCCAAAATCTGTCCTGCAAGACAGCGAAGACTTCCTTATACCTATTGGAGAAATGGACACTGAATGTTGAGGATCCTGGACAGATAAAGAATGATGGTCCATATTCTGGGTCCTTCACACAGGCTGTAGCTGAGCCCAGACTAAATGGGAGGCACTGTCAGCAGTCTTGCCTCTCAGAGAACTTGAAAAGCTGTAAAAATTGGCAGTTTCCATGCACTATATAAAGCTACTGAGTACTGATGGGCAGGGAGATGATGGTCTCTCAACTTCAGGCCTCTGCTGATTGCCCTATATAATCAGCAGTCCCAGATCCTATCAGAGCAATAGATATGTCATTGTGCCACAGCCTGAAGCATATGCTATACCACCCAGGGAGACGTATACTTCTGTGCCACCTGCCTTTCTTGTGGTGCACTGAGCTTGGGGATCAAAACACTCCACAGGTGTAAGACTGTTGCTTTCCTTGCAATTCAGGAAAGTCGGGCCTGACTCCGGTGCACATTTAGCTTACAGGAGTAAGCGTGGATGGACTGTGCTCTAGCATTACTTGCTGTCTGGGTGAGAGTGTGAAAGGCTGGGCCAGTAATGGAGTACCCTCTCTCAGCATAAAGTCAGTATGCTATTTTTCATGTTTGAAACCCTATTCAGGATGAAGGATATGGTATAGATCAGGACTGCAACCGCAAGGTTGATCATCCTTGCCATTCCCTGAAAGGGTACTGGCACCTCAGAAAGAGCCCACAAAGGAAGATGGGGCTCTTGGCAAACCTGTCCTTCCTAATTCTGTAACAAACTCCACCTTGTATAGGGGTCATGGGAAGGTGTGATCAGCCAGCACACAGATGACAGGAATTGTCTACCACAGCCTGCATACTGCCACTGCACACCAGGAGAAATACACTTGGTAATCTGTACAAGCAGTGCAGTGAGGAATGCTCTTGTTTTTCAGGAGACTTGGGTGCTACACCCAGTATCTTTGGGAAGGGGCTTTGTAGTCTGTGTGGGGGGACAAATGGTTCTGTCCCTGGTACCTTGCTCTTGAAGGAGAGACTGGAGAGCCACCCCCCTCACAGAGGAAAGCTGGCAGCAGTCATCAAAACATATCAATGAGTGCCTAAAAATTATAAACAGTTTAGACTAGAACCAACTCCCCTGGTCTTCCCCTCCTGCAAATGAACAGGAAAGCCTGTGTCGTGGTTTAGCCCCAGCCGTCAACTAAGCACCACGAAGCTGATCACTCGCTTCCCCCTGCCACAAGGAGGGATGGGGGAGAGAAACGGAAAAAAAACCTCGTGGACTGAGATAAAAACACTTTAACAGGACAACAGAAGAAGAGGAAATATTAATACTACTGATAAAGAAATATTCAAAAACATGTGATACACAATGCTGCAATTGCTCACCATGTGGTGATCAAGAGCCTGTCCCTGAGCAGCAATTCCCACACCCTGCCTAACTCCAGTTTATATACTGAGCATGATGTTATATCGTGGGGAACATCCTTTTGGCCAGTCAGGGCCAGCTGTCCTGGCTGTACCCCCTCTCAGTTTCTTGTGCATCCCCTCACTGGCAGAGCACGGGAAGTTGAGAAGTCCTTGACTTAGTATAAGCACTACAACTACTTAGCAACAACTAAAAACATCAGTGTGTTATCAACATTATTTTCATACTAAATCCAAAACACAGTACTATACCAGCTATTAGGAAGAAAATTAACTCTATGCTAGCCAAAACCAGGACAGCCTGGCACCGCAACATAGGGTGTCAGGAGGTTCAATGAAGTGCCCCAGGCTGCTCCCTTTCATGGGCTCAATTAAAAGAGTAAGCAGCTAAAGCTTAACTTGTTTCTGCGTTTGCAGAATGCACAGTGAGGTCTCTAGGGCACAAGAATTACTTGGGAGAGTCAGTAAGTAAAATTTAAGGGATTCATGAATCAACATTGACACTGGAGTTGGGCTGCGATTCTAGCCTGCCTGACAAACTCATCAATGCTGCCCCAGCCCGCACAAGCTGCTCTAATCCCTACCCCTGTTCCTCAAGGGGGGCTACTGGCTTTGTGAGACCAGAGAGGAGGCAGGCATCCTGACCGAAAGCTCCCTTGCCTGAAACTGCCCTCACTGAAGGGCTTTGGGGAACTACAGACCAAAGACTATTGAAATCACCTTTCAGGAGAGATTAAAGGACACCAGGAAAAGAACCCTCCTTTCCTTGCCAAGATGCTAGCACCTGTCAGACTTGTGGCTGCTGCCCCTCCTCCGTGAGAGGCCTCGGCAGCAGGCTGGCAGAGGGCCAGGGGACGGGCCCACATTCATGGAAACGAAAACCCATGCACTTTGTAGATGGCACAATGGAAGCTGTGGGCAGGATTTTTTTCCTGCCCATCTGTTTTCTTTGCACTCGACTGGAAGTGGCTTTCGTAGGGCAAAGGAAAAAAAGATTTTGCTTGGTGCAATCCAGGCATCACCTCCCCCAGTGAATACACTGCTTCCTAAGCCTGGTTGCAGAGGGGATTGCAGGGCTGTATTCATGCACCTTTGATATATAATCTCCATCTTGCTGGGTAAGCAGCCCTGCCTCAGAGGAGCATTAGCAGCTTAAGTAGTTTGCTGTAAGAAGGGGCTCAGCCAGGGAGAGGACACTTTTACTCTGCTATGACACACACCTGTGCAAAAGAACAAGCCCTCAGGCAAAGGTACACCTTTTCACTGAGGCTTGTCTTTGTAATATAGGGGCGGCAGATACTCAGGCATGGAAGAGGATACCTACCCAGAGAGACATAAAGCCTACCCTTACTGACGAGATGATTTGCTGAGTGGAGATGAGTGTTTGGGCCTCCATGTTGTCCCAAATATTGGTTCTTCCACCCAGTGTGCAGAGCCAAAAACCACACAGAGCCGAGATACTTGCTTTTATACCAAATCTGCGCAGAGTTGGGTGCTAGGTGGTAGATCCAGAAAGCTAGCACACCTCGGTGAACACAGGGAAAATATTTATACACTTCGAGCAAGAGTTGTCAGTATTTTTTAAAAGTTGGCTCCATTACCCTTGTTCCCATTGGTTCTCACCAGCCTCATCTCCACTTAAAGTCACAGCATATCCTTCTTTTTTCCTAGGCATGCTCAGTGAGGAAGGGGCTGTTGTGAGGAGGGGGCTATCCCCACCCAGGGGCAAGTTTCTGGTATGCCAATTATATATAATTAGATGTTAATTAGGATAGTTCACTCAAGGTTCAGTAGTTGTGTTTCTTTTGTGATTATCTTGTTCCTTCCCTCAAGGTTGCACCTTGCTAACTGCTCACAGAGACTAAACAATAACCCCAGCTTAATTCCTTACATACCTTCAACATCCACACATCAAAACATACCTCCTTGACACAGCCTTGTCAAAAGTAAAAAGCCATTTCTGTTCTCCTTTGGAAGAGGAGGAAGAGCACAAGCAAGGCATATGAGGGCAACATAGAATTATGAGTACTCTGAGCTACATATGTATTACATACAGTCCTTTGCCAATGCAACACTTTGCTTCCCTGTTCTACAATATTAACCAGCACAACATAGAAACGAGCAATGAGATACTGCTTTGGTAATCCCCCTGGTCTACGCAGCAGTCTGGTACAGAATTTTGTACCAGTTTGTGTTTTATGATACCACCAAACTTTCAGTAGGCCACAGATTAATATACTAGTGAGATCACATTGCCTTGGGGGAATATGGGGAAGACCTGGGAAAGGCTGGGCTTTGAGTCTTTGAGCCAGAAAGGCAGCAGAAATTTTCCCATTATATGTGCCTCCTTTTCTTGTGGACGGGAAGAAACATTTAAAACGTGCGGGAGAATGAAGGCTAAAACATAGGATGGGACTTCATTACTGTCTACAGCAGTCTCCTGACTTGTCTACTGGCCATCTTTGTCCAACCTTTATAGCAAATATGTTAAAACAACAGTTCTGCTAAAATGATCAGCTATTGAAGAGGTAAAACATTGTTATCATAGGGCAGCATTTCATATCTAATTTTAGCATTGAAGAAGCTCCACAGCTTCAAGCAGACAGTAAGGCACAGTGTTATGTTTTTAAAGTTTAATCCATCAACAAAAAGATCAAAAACTTTCCCTCACTCTCTTCCTGATGGTGTAAAACCCAGGGCATAATTACAGAGGAAATTCCACAGTAATGCAGAATGACTGAAACTCTAGAGCTGTACCACTCACAGGAGTCTTACCTAGGGCTCTATTGATCCCCTGATCCTTTGCAAGTGCCATAAGGAATCCATAGAAGGTCAGTCTCTGTGCACTACTCAACATTTCTTTCACAAGAGCAGAAGGTGGACAGCTAGGAAAAGAGGGACAAAGAGGTCATCTTATCTGTTAAATTATCTTTTTTTTTTTTCAAGACTCAGCTCAAACTGGAGAAATAAGCCCTTTTACCTGTTCTAACACTGTGAAGTTGCCCTGGCTCAGTCTAAAACTAATAGCCACCAGCTTGCTTATTTAGCATTGCATCTGCTCCTCATTTGCCAAGCAAGGTGTTTGAGCTGGGGTATATCCCTAGGAGCGGTCTTACCTACCTCCATTCCAAGGACAGGGAGAAAAACCTAGATTCACTGAGCATACTCATTTGGCATACACATCCCAAATACTAGCGTATTCTTTCAAAAATCAAGTGGGAAATCCGCTCTTTTAGAAGACAATAAACTTTCATGAGGGTTGTTGTTATCACCCTTTTATCAGTGATAGTCATCCAAGGGGCACAAAAACCTCTCCAACAACAGCCTAAATTCACATGTCCTCTTCTTCTACATCAATCTTAACCCCTGGTCCTGACTTCTACACAATGTCATCACACAACGATTCTTGCTCCTGCCTAATACTCCTTAAAGGATTTAATGCAAAATAAAACTGCCTTAGAAAGAGGAAGTGTTGATCAGTCCGTGGTGTAGTGGCACCCCTGGGAGATGTGGGTGTGGGCTGGTGGTCCCTCAGGCAAAGGTGGCTACTAAAGCCTGTCTGACTACTGAGCTAGTGGATGAAAGGCTGGGAATGGCTCCCCTCACAGTGCTGTGCAGAGCCTGACCTACCTGAGGGGCTCACAGTATCAGGGAATGTAGAGCTTTTGTTATTTAAAAGAACTAAACAACCTAGCATCTCTTTAGCTTATAGTACTGGACGGCGGCAGTTCAGCAGTAATTTTGTGGATCACAAATCTGGATTTAGGTACCTAAAACAGGCATCAGGTGGAACTTGTGTCCTGAGTCTTTTTGTGGTTTTAGCCCATGACCTTCTAGCAGGGCATGTGCTCGCTACCTGCAAGAAACTATAAAGAAAGTGTCTGTCAAAGCTGTACAATAAGGTCTGGTGTTGCTCCATCCCCTGCTGAACTAAAGCTAGTCTTGTGTCTGTGATCTGTAACTGGAGACAGGCTCCATCACAGGCTTGGGTACAGGCTAGTAGTATCATCTTATCTAGCTACTAAGGATTCAAGCTCCATCCAACCCCAGTGGGCCTTTCCTATGCTTCAACACCCAAGAACACAACTGCATTTGTTTATCTCCTCTAGTTGACTGATGATGGTAGATGGACCTGTCCTTGATGAAAGTGTCAATGCAGAAGTGAGAAGGAAAGCAGAGACCCAAATCAATCCATTACTTCAAGAATCAGCTCAAACCCCATGTTTCTCTGGTCCATGAAATTGTTTTTCTCCTTTGGTTAAAGCAGTTTGTCTATGATGTCTCCCTTCATACTTCTCCAATGAGATTTATTTGGGAGTTATAGCTTGTTCAAAGTCCTGTATTTCTGCACAGCTCCAACCTTACAAAGGGTCTCAGACTTCAAATCAGTTAATACCTGTATTTTGATCTGTCACACAAAGACTCTAGGCACTGGTAGAAGAGAGATGCCTCTACGCCATCAAGTGGACTGCAGTCATTTGGGGGTTGGCGCTGCCGATGTTGCCCAGAGGATGATGTTGGCACAATCACAGTATTTGGATTCTTACCAGCCAGTAGATCTTGATAAATGGCACCCACACTTTCCAGGAACTCTGAAAAAACAGAAAGTGACCTAAGACTCAGGGCTATAACCAGAAAAGCATCTTCCTGACCTACCAGACCTGGGATTAAACTGTCATTCCCTGCTCTGTGTTGTCCATAGCACCAACAGGAAATAAGGACAACACTACATCATCCTGCATATTCAGATCAGATATTATGCAGGCACAAACAGCCTTTTCCATATAAGTTGCTGGCTTCTTCCTGTCAGGATGATTATGAGGCCACCCTGTTGAACAAGATTCTTCCCAAGGAGACAGAGGCTAGCTAGCATGCGGATAAAATAGCGGAGCATGAAAGCTAATGTTGAACACAGAACTAGTTTGCAAAGTCTAAAAAGTTTTCCTTGTCCATCTCTTGCTACTGACTAAGAACTCATCCAAGTTGGGAACAAACTATATGGAATGGCAGCAGGAGGAAAGGGAGTAAGTTAGTCAGGGCTCCAGGCTGTATCCCAGCTTGTGTCTGTGCTGCTCCAAAGTAAATATAACATGGGATCTAGAGGAAGGGCCAGGGCAGGTCAGGGCTGGAGTTGGCAGAAAGCCTCTCCCCAGGCTCCTCATACTACCCACTGTTTACTGCAAGAGTCTAATTTTAAACAAGTTTGTTTATGGATGTGGTCAGCAGTTTACAAATCTAGATTCCATTTGGAGTGGTTTGCATGTGTGTGGGTTGGTGGGAGAGCGTATGACAGGCTAGTGTGTGCATTGTGCCTGGGTGAACAGGACAGGGGTGGGATGTCTGAGTGTGTGTACACAAGGGCGGGCTTGTGAGGACTCCAGTGACATTTAAGTCCCGAGTGAATGGAAGTGTAATGCTGTGTGTGAGGTGTGCGGAGAGGAAAGGCAGGATGTCAGTGGGCCCTGAGGCTGTGCTCAAGTTCTGCAGCTCAGTGGAAATATTTGTTATATCAGAGAAAAACTTTCCAAACACATTTTCTGTCCCTGGTTAAAGGCATTTACAAGCCTGGTTCTGCCCAACCCCAAATCACCATTTTGAACTGTTTTTCTATGATGAATTGTCATGTATAATGTTGCGATATGCACAGGGGAATTGAAGGGGACATGTATACAGAGAAGTACTGAGAAAAAGAGATTTCTGTATTAGGGATAGCAGCTGATTCTTAACTGATGTAAAGATGGGAACTGACAGGTTGCATCAGATCAGCAGGCCGCTCAAGTCTACTCTCTGACCACAGGCTATGCTCCACCACAGTATAGCCAGTGTCTCCCAGTATCCAAACCTGGCGCCTTTTGCCTGGTCAAGGCCAATTGTGAACTATGTCCATCAGAGGGAGCTATTTAAGTGTAAAAGTGGACAAAAATCCATTATATTGCCTTTAGAAATATTGCTCTGTGCTGGGAGATGAGCAAGTAGCACCTCAGCAGTCCCCAGTGCTTGGGAGCATATTTAACTTTGATAAAGGAAATGCTTCCCCCGTTTTGCCTATTTAAGCAGTTCCCTGAATTAGATTCCCTTTCCTCAACCACATTTTAGTGGGGCTAGGACAAACAGGACAATGCATTTTAAAGCAATCTCTACAGAACAAGCACCTGAATCCTCATCCAAGTTTCTCCCCCTTGTTTCCTGAACTTTAGTTTAGAAATACCTGGGGATTTTTACAGATGCATATGTGTGGGTGAGCATATGTAAATATACATACACACAAACTATTATTATTGGATTTGTACTTTTTCTGTCAAGAACTTTAAAAGTACACCATGTAATTAAAACTCAAGCTGAGGGAGAGGGGTAGAATATGATAAATGACCAACAATATGAAGAAGCTAGATGGGGATTAACTGTTCACTTTCCCTTCCAACTAGGGGCTCTCAGACCAAACAAGAGAGGTGGTTCTTCATGGGACAAGTGGCAGACCTGTGCAATTCCTTGTAAAAAGTGTTGTGGTGGTTACAAGTTTATGTGATTTCAAGAGGAGGCTGGAGAAGTTCTTGGGAGAGGAGTCCACTGGGGGTTCCTAAATCCATGGAAATTATACCCAGTTCAGAAACTGTCTGAGCTGAAACCAGCTCATAGTTGGATGACTATTAGGGGGAAGAATTGTATCTGTGCGTCCAATTCCTTTTCCTTTCAAGGCATCAGCTAGTGGGCTTTTCTTATAGAGACAGAAATGCTGTATTAAAGAAAGGAAAAAAAGTGTTCCTAGTAAAAGTTAATTGTTCGGTGCTAACATACTCTAGATAAAGCTGAAAATTTATATCTCAAGGCTAAGACAAATACATGCGTAAGCCATAAGAGTTACAGGTATCTTGTTATTCACAACAATTTGGAATCTCCTTATGAAGCCTCCTAATCTCTTGGCTTCAGTGATGCCTTTTGTCAGTATATTCCATTACCTATATATTTTCTGTGAAAAAACATATCCTTACAAGTTTCAAAAAAGTACAGGGATTGGGAAGCTGTAAAGTTGTAATGCTATACTAGTGGGTGAAGTCAGCAGCTTGCCAGCATTTACCTGAGTAGTAGAACTGGATCTGGAAAGCAAAGAGGAAATCAGAAAAAGACATCAGGCAATCCATAGCATCATCCATCAGCACAATCCTAGGATAAGATGTGAGAAATGGTTTAGCATCTACAAAAGAACTGAAGTCTGTAACCAGGAACCCCAAATCTAGAGAAAGTGCAGCTAGGGAGCTATGTGCAACTGAGGCTTGCTAGTGGCTTGGCCCAGTATAAAAGGTTAGGAGAGAGGAATAGGAACACCCACTGCTGCATGGATGTGGACACCCTAATATAAAACGAAAGCAGCTATAAGAACTTGTGGCGAGGAGAAGATCCTGAATGTCAATGCTATCGCACACTTCAGCTACAGTGTGAACAGAGCAGTGTGACACGGATGTCAAGCATTCAAAGCCTGGTGGACACGATGGAATGAACATTGTCAATAAAAACTGCAAGGCTGGTTCACATGCCTATATAAAGACTAACTGTGCTACAGACAAGACAGCTATACCAGTATTAAACTGGTGTAAGCAGAATGAGACTCTCTATACCAGAGTTCATCAAACTGGTATGTTTTCAGGATAACAACAGTTATTAATTCCCAATCTATACTCAAACAAACTCCACTTGACTACAAAGGAAATAACATTGCACCAACAATCAGCTTTCTCCTCCCTTCCCAATGAGTGAATCTGTCTCTTTTCATATCTATCAGGTCTGTCATTTGACTATCAGGTCAAACTTCACAGAAACTGAAATCTGGGTTTCCAAATGGGCCAGGGACAATGTCTTCTCTCTCTCTGCTAAGCTGCAGGTGCACGTAGGGAGCTACATGCATCCCTGTTTTGAAGCATACTTCACAAATATGGAAACTATCAGCCACAGGCCATAAAGATGAAGTATAAGTGAAACCAAAATCCAACTCCTCCTTTCAGGAAAAAACTCAGGATTTCAAAAGTAAGTTAGGGAAAAAGTGTTCATAAAAATGAAAATAAAAACAATGCTCTGGTCACTGCGACTACATATGGATGAAAAGGTCAGTCTCTGAAGTGGGGAAAATCAAACTTGGGTTGAACAATGACAGTTCAGACTGGAAAACAGAAGAAAACACTCCACTTTGCTAGGAAAAAACAAGAGTATGTGGACAATGCTAAAGAAAGGTAGTTGGTACTTCCTTTCAACTGTGTGCAGGTCTACTGACCCTGTACCGTCAGTATCTGGCATATGTCATATGAGAAGGATTACCAGTTCATTATAGTCATGGGTCATTTAGTGGGACCTTTTGAACATAGGGCCAAATGCAATCCATGGACCAACTCCTGCAGTATCAATGGTCTAAACGCATTGCTGAGGAAACACTGTTCTGTCTCATGTAAAAGACTCCAAGGAGCTATGTGGGAGGCTGACCTAGAAGAGTTATAGGATCTTGCAAGACTTCCCTGCCACTCAGACCAGTTCTGTTCACTGTGGCAAAATCAAGCATGCAGAGAAGCTTGAATTAATTATCTCAAAGAAGAAAGACTGGGGCTAGCAGGGTCCCCAGGAGAAAAGCCAGTATTTAAAACAAAACCCTTTGAAGATGTCAAAGTGCTTCTGATTTATTTATTATGTTCCAGAAACCGCCTCCTCCTCCTGTCTAAAGAAGCAGTAGCTTCAGTTCTTAATTCTCACTAATAAGCATGTTACTGAGATTGTCAGTGGCCACATCAAGGAAATGGCTTTGAAGCTGGCAGGCAGAGCATCTTCATCTCTCAGGCAACACTGCTCAGCCACTGGTGTTTCCAACCACTATTTAAGCACTGGAAATGTGATGGGCCACATCACTGATGAGCTGCGCTCCTTCCTTTGAAATGATGGCCTGCCTCCCAGATACACTCAAAGCACAAGCTCTGAAGCTTTTGCCAATGCTTTTCTCCATCCTGGAGATATAGGAGAACAACCATAGAGAGTTTTTTATGTATTTGTTATGCAGAAAGACAATATTACATCCCCTTCATAACAATCAATTCATTTCACTTGTTAAACCTAAAGCTATTGTCAATGGCTGTGCTCTGAAATACCAAATCTCAGACTCTTACTTAGAGGAGAGCATGAGGAAGGAGGCAGAGGTCTGAGAATTTGCTGGACATTTCTTGCCATTAAAGACAGTGAGGAGCCTCTACGGAAGACTGAATGGCACATATGCGACAGAGGAGTGTCTAAATAGAAGCAGGTGCACTCTGGTGCTGGGTTACTGACTCCACTTGGCCCAGGAGTCTGCACTCTGGAAATGCTGAGAAGTCTTTAAATCCAATACAATCATTTATGAGGAGATTGACTGCAGCTGGCTATTTCCCCACACAACCAGTTGACTGAGCAGTCAGGGAAGCTGGGAAAGCATCATCTGCAACATATATGTACTTCTTCCCCAAAATATCTGGCAGGGAGAGGATCCTAGCCATTGACTATAACCCAGACAGCAGGACCAAAATTGAGGATGAAATCTGAAAGTCTGAACTGCAACTCAAGAGTTCATCAGGTAGCTGATATTTGAAGGGATTCTTTATTCATTCTTTCTTTTTCAAATTAGACTTTAAGCCCTCAGGGGCACAGACTTATTTACAAAGTTAGTATTCAGCACTCAATGAATAATGAAAATCAAGGAGAAACTTTGGAAAGGACTGAAGAAGGATGCCTACACTTGAGGGACTCTGGTAAAGGGTGTAGTGGTCTTTTAGGGTTCAAGTGGGTTTGGCTGGCAGGAAAGCCTTGCTACTGTGCCAATGGGGAAACTTTATGATCTACTCATTGCGGTTAAAATCTGAGAAACCCAGACTAGACAGAATGTCCCCAGGACAAACTCTAGACCAGGCAAGTTGAAAGGACTTTTACTGTTCTCTGCCACCATTAAAGGATGACACAATCTGTCTTAGGACCAGGTTGGTTCAAATGAGTCTTCAGGGACTTGGTTTGTTTACTGATACACAGAGACAAAAATAAGCGGAACATACAAAAAAGGCAAGATCTGTACTCTCAGGCAATCTTTCAACAACAGGGGTACAGACTTGCAAGCCCCACTTCCATTAGCACTGCTCGGTGCAACATGAGCTCCCATACCACATAAAATAGCATAAGAGCTGTGAATGACTCAGCTCCTGCTACTCAAATGCGGGTAGCAAGTTCCTTTTGTTTCTGTTACAAGAGAAAAGTCAGTGCTCAGGTACAGATCTTGAAATCATGGCATCAAACCAGAAAAACCCCTTCATTTTCTGTCCTTCTGCAATTTCAAGATTCAGAAAGCCAGAAGATGTCTCTGAAGATCAAAGGTATCTCTGTAGATTAAAATCTTCAATCTGCTAATGGCTATAGCCCTTTGAAGAAAAAAACATTGAAGAAATCTCACACACACATATAGCCTGGTTCTTTTTTGGGTATGACTTTTGCACAAGGAACAGAAAAATGGAGCTCTCCAGTGTAATGCTAATAAAACCTATATTGTTGTAGCCTCTGTTCTTTTGCTCTGACATTTCCCGATCTTACTCCCAGTGTTTGTTATCAGTGCATAGCAACAACTCCTGGACGAGTGGAGCGCACCGTGCTGTGAGATCATCTCAGTCATGCAGCACTGAGACTACAACTACGACTGCTCTCTTCCCAAAAGCGCCAATAATTACACAGGTCCTGGCTATTATCAGTGAATGCTGTGGCTACTCCTGCTGCTACTTTATTTAATTCCTTTCCCAAAGCAAATTAGCAACAAAACTGTTGGGGGTGTGCAGACTGAAGGAGGAATAATGTCAGTACGTTTGCACGTGACATTCATGCTCTGCAAGGACTCAATCAACAGGTGCCAGAAGACAGCCTGCAGAGTTCACCTTTCTAACTAGCAGAGACCAAGGAGAACAATAGGAAGTGGAGACCAGAAGAAGGACACGAGAGCAAGCAACAGTTGGAAGGAAAGGGAAAGATGGTTTAGACATGTGACAATTTTTATTAAAATTGCTCAACCAGATTAGCTTGTAACAGAATAATAGCAATGTGTAAGTAAATCTCTAGCCAGCCAAAAGTAGGAGTGAGGTCATCCCCACCTGAGCCTGGGTGCCTCTGACAGAGATCTCATTTCTCTCTAACACCTGCTCCCAAAGCCTGCTTGTCCGTCTCTACGGCAGTCGCACAACAGTGCAGCAGACCCCCGAATGGGGCCTCTAGTTTACAACAGCCTTGTGGATTAAATTCCTTGACACAAACATCATAACATGTGTAGATATGCTGAAGTCTCCTTTCATGCACCATTACAAATTCCTGCTCAGCTCAGCTGGAACCCTATGAAATACACACCAGCACATGGGACTGGTGCTTTTGTACCTCCATGAATGGAAGCAGCAGATATATCCCTGCTACAGGGCTAGCATTCTTTCTTGCTCTGGCCTTGGAGGCCAAGCAACTGTACTCTGTGGAACCCAAAGGGCCACTGATGAGCTAGAGGGAAAAGTGGTGCTCAACTTTTAGTTTCAATTGAACCAACACAGCTTTAACTGCAGTTCAATTCAGATACCAGCACATAGGAGCCAGGGAAGAATCCAGAGAATCAGACAAGTACCAGATGCAGATGCATAACACTTCTCTTTTTTACTCTCCTTTCTTAATACAATTTTCATGTGACCGATGCTGAAGAAAGATGACAGAATGACAAATAGAAAATGAGGACCTTTTCATTATTTAGGCCATGAACAGCAGCTAATATCCTGTGCCTGGATCCTATTTCCAAATATCATACCTAGGTCTTTGAAAAAAGTTACATTTCCATGCCCCCTGTGCTGAGATGGCTAGGAACGAGAGCATTTATTCGGTAACCTTGCTGTGATTATTTGTGTGTGTATGCACACGTGCGCACACACTCCTCCTGAGATCTGAACTGACCCCCACCCCAACAGATGCATACACCTTATTACATTTTCTCTATCAGATTGTTAATAATCAACTGCCTGGGCTGGACTGGAACCAAGCAAGCATTATCAGTAAAAAATTCTATATCACATTATCAGTGCCCTGAGCCATCTATCTGCTTTAGGCCCTGTCTAGATTAAAAAATTTCAAACAGATTAGCTACTATGTTCTTAGCTAACGTACTTTAAAACACTGGCAATCCTTCAGAGGTTAGTACCTTTTAAACATGATCAACCATAGGAAGCTGGGGCAGGGGGGGAACACATTTTAAAGACCGTAAACATTATTTAAAATAGAGTTTAAAATCACATCAGTTAAAAAAACATTATCTAACATTCTTTTATATGCAACTCATCTTCTGAACTTGGAGCCAGCAGCAGCATTCTGCACTGCTATTTCAGTCCCTGTATACCTTATATAT
The DNA here is from genome assembly GCF_964289735.1 of Phaethon aethereus. Classification (NCBI taxonomy): domain Eukaryota; kingdom Metazoa; phylum Chordata; class Aves; order Phaethontiformes; family Phaethontidae; genus Phaethon; species Phaethon aethereus. The sequence goes on along the minus strand of NC_138579.1, from coordinate 44,850,371 downwards.
CTACTCTTTCTAACTACTAGAAAAATACCCTGTTCTTAACCTTAAAACATGGTATCTCTTTCCCCCAAAATCTTAAAAGCCAAAGGTCCCTGTCTATATCTTTACCCACAGATCTAATTCCTAAGTCCATGTATGTAGGACTGATCTTGCCTTAAAAGAGAGGATGAGGACCCACCTTGCTGCTTTCTGGGTGAGTTCCATTGGGAAGTCAGGGCAGAGCAGCTGCAGCAGGCAGTGGTATTCCTGTGCTGTCAGCAAATCTGCAGGAAAAGAGAGGTGAGAACATAATAATTCTTTTACAGGCTGTTCCCTCCCCTTGCTTCCTCTCTAGAAAGAAAAAAAAAACAACCCAACTCATATTCCCTTCTACTCTCAGTTCAAGTAGACTGGGTACTAATGACAATATAACTGCTCCCTAGACCCTCTGAACTAGGCTCTTCAGATGGAGTTTCCAGCAAAGACAACCAGAAAGAAGCCTGATAAAGGGGAAATCCTATTGAAGAAAGTCCTGCAGAGAAACTGGTAACAGGTAGTGATTCAGTGTGAAAAAGAGGTAACCAAAACAGGGCAGTTTCAAGTGAGAACACATTTTGGTTTGACTTGAATATAATCTGTGGAAAAAGGAATAATTTTAAAGTTGCTTAAAATTGCTGAAATTCACTGGCATGGTGACATTCACAACAATACCCCTGAAAACCATCCACAGAACATCTGGCAGCAGTAACAAAGGCAAACAAGGTTTTTGGGTTGTGTATGGAAGGCTACAGAGTATAAACCACAGACGTTATTACTTTGGTATTCAGTAAAGGCAGATGGATGGTCTCTTTTGGAATAACGTGTACAAATCTGGTCACTGTATTATAAGAAGCACAAAATGAAGATCCAAAAAACACAAGAAAACCAATCAAATGATTCATGTTTTAGAAAGCAGCTTTGTGAAAGACTGGTCAAGAAAGGCCTCTGTGGTTCAGCAAAAGGAGTCTAAGAGAGGTGACTCTTAGGGAAGCTTATATGATCCCAAGGGAATGGAAACATACTGATGTCAAAAAGCCCTACATGATTGTATGTTCATAGTCCAAAAGACTGTGGACTGGAGTTGAGGAGGAGACTAGCTGAACAGCAGCAATTTTGCAGTACTTCTATATACAGAAGAATGCAAAGTATTGAAGAAAGAGCCAGGGATGGAAGTAGAGCCAAGCAGTAGTCAGGGAGGGGATCCAAAGGGCACAGGCATTAGGACTGAGGTACAGAGCATGAGTTCCTTTGCCACAGATACATCTTAGCCTTCCTTAGGCTCCCATCCACATAATCAACCTTGTCCCAGATGATAGCCACAACTTCTCCATATCTCCACAACTCCTCAAAGCCTGGAAATTAGACAAAAGTGAGAGAAAGGGAAAATGCTACACCTTTGTCACATATTTAAAGAGGCAGGTATATAGTGTCAAAGGGACATATCACTGCGACATCCAACCCAGCCAAATTAATATTTTTAATGCTGACTAAAGAAATACTGTAGGAGGACTGTCACCATAATCAAGTTATAGACTTTTCCTTTACCTACATTATTAGCTGGGAAAGTGGAGGAAAGAGCTACTACTTTTCAGTTCAGGAAACCTTATAGCTGAAAAACACTGTTGTCAGATTTTTTGATATCCTTTATAGACACTCTCTAGTGTGCTATACTTTGCACTGCTCTGGGGAGGACTTTTTATCACATGAAGTGCCTTAGGTTTAGGGTCATGCTATGAAAAAGCTATTTTGCATGCTGAGTAGAAAGATTTTGCTCAGTCTGGAAAATTTCTGCAGTCAGAAATCTGCTATAACACAAGGAAGTTATAGCCTGTGCAGAACTACAATATCATTGCAGGGATTTGTGCAACCTATTCTACTGTCAGGATAAATACATCACAATCTCTCTTGCAAAACTTGAATGCTGAGATGAATTAAATTTCAGTGACCGTACTGAAATTACAGATGTTTGGGAGAATATAGAAGGCACTGTAAATTTTTTGTATTGTCATTTCTTACTAAAACACAAATAGGAGGCTCCTCTTTATTGCAGATACTACTTGGTCCTTCAGTCAGCGTATATCTGAGTTTGAGTTAACGATGGTATCCCATTGCTTCCTCTCTAGAAAGAAAAAAAAACAACCCAACTCATATTCCCTTCTACTCTCAGTTCAAGTAGACTGAATGTTAGCTAATCAGTTCCTTGAATGTCATCAAGGAAAGTATCACCAAGTTTTATGTATAACTGAAAAAGGATATTATTGAAAAAGTCCCAGTTATCATGAGCAGGAAGATGCATGTTTTTAACTGAATTTTCAGCTCACTATTTCTCTTTCATGATACAACATAGAGGAAAGAAAATTTTTTTCTCTGTTATTTTGTTAGATCAACAGTCATTTATAGCAATAGAGATTTTGGTCCTAAGTTCTTAAGAAAACTATCTGATCATGTAAGGTACATATTATGAATAAAAAGGCTCTTTTGAAACAGACTCAAAGCTTTCTCATAATTGAAGAGGACAGTATGGACCTCTTACAACTACTCTTCAAGGCCTTCTAAATCTGGCTTTGAATAATGCTGGGCATTAAACTTCCAGACTTTGTCTAAAAAGTCTGCATGTTGGTCTGAAGGAATTACACCATTTGGAAACTTTGTGTGATACTTGATTTACATTTTTTGTTTGCTTAATTCAAATTCCTATTTATGCATCCTTATACCTTTTGCTCTACATTATTTTTTCCTTTCATTTGTCAACAGATCATTATAACAACCCTTCATACTGTATCTTATTCAATCTATTTAACTGATCACTATATTTATTTAAAGTTAAATTTGTTTTAAGTTACTTTTACACTCTATATCCCTCCCTACCTAGCCCAGTCATATCTGTTGCTCTGCCTTGATCCCCTTTAGATTTTCAGTGTGGTGTCCAGCAGTGTACAAAGCATCCCTCATGCATTCCGAACAGACAGGCTCTAGGAGGATAATCTGCCCACTTTCATTAGTGAAGCCCCTTTTCATTAATTCTGAATTTTAGTCTCCTCTCTTCTCACCCTGAACGTGGAGTTTAAGGGGTTTTTGAAGGATAAAGTTTCCTGAGAAAGTTGGACTTTGGACAATCCCTGTCAGGTTGCTAGACAAAATCAGCTTCAGAGGGTAACTGGGCCCTAAGCAAGTGTTAGTTTTGAGGCATCCCTCTCTTGCTGGAAATAATAATAATTTTTCAAATTTATAATTTATGCTGTCTTTTTCTCCACCCTCTTCATACCAAGTCACAGCATCATCCTTACTCCTCCATCACAAAACAACGGAACACCATAGAGCAAAAAAAGTCATCTGCTCCAAGACTTTGGGAAAGGCTGGCAGAGATCGTCTCCAGCCAGCACATCAGAGAGTGAAGTTAATTGTCAATAAAAATGGAATTAAGTACAGTTTCAGTCTTTGAGCAAATGGTCTATTTAGATGGGAACTGCACACAAAGCTAAAGTGGTGCAGAGAAGTTCATTCTCTAAAGGAAGAAGCCCTTTGCTTTTTATGCTTGGAGAAACGACACCAAATTAGTCACTGAAGTATGGAGGCAGACTCTTTTGGGCCGTAACACAACTCAGCCTGTAGACACCCGAGGCGCCTGACCAATAAATCATACCAGTTTCTCAGACTACAGCTGGGTACCTATCACACAGGAAGGGGGATCACCGCAGACCTTAGGAGGTGTCTACAGTTTGCTGTGATGACTGTTTTCCTATTCCTTACAGCAAGGTCAGGGAAGACCACGCAGAAAATTACATTTTGCCCATGCACCATATTGTCTGCCAAGAGCGCTTGGAATAAACAAGGGCAGTTTTGGTGCATGACCACATTGCTCCTTCCTGCCTCCAGGCCACAGCTGAGTAAATAGTGTTCAATGCTGCATGATGAAGAAAGAAAGAAAAGAAAGAAGGTACCAGTCAGGATGAGTGAAAATTGGAATCCACAACTGCTACTTTGGTTGCTACCACAAATTACTGTATCTCAAATTCCAGTAACAAATGAAGCAAATCACGGAAAGTTTAAATCTGACCCCACAGCACAGGGCAGTGAGCTATACGCATTCTACCACGCTCTCGCAGTGGAACAAACCCCATGTGCTTAAGGATGGAGAGAGACTGACTGCCACCTGCATGTTAACCGTGTTCATTTACAGCTGAACATAACACTTTGCTCTTCTACTGCAAAGCAGCTAATAACAAATTCCAAAGTGATTTTAAAACAGAAGTACACTAGCAAGGAGCTGGGAGGCTTAATAGAATAAGTACAGAAAAGTAAAGCAGTATGGTTAGAGTTGTAGAGGAAGCACTTTAACCATTCTGTCATAATTTTTGCTTGTACTGGTCTTCAAACTCCTGCCCAGCTACTGTGCCACTAGCAAAATCCTGACTCTTCCCTACAGATCTTACTGTCTGCGTGTAGTTTATTGTCTTCTAATGCCTGAGGCAGACTCTTCCTCATGTTTCAGAAGCATAGCGGAGAAGGAAGTTTGTCCATGTGGTACAGTCTTAGAAAACAAACACTGCTTTCTGGATAAAAGTGGCCTACCTTTGAGAAACACGAAAGCAGCTGGCTTTTAAAACACATCGTTTTTACCAGCTTCGTTTCTGGTTTGTATGTGGCTGACAGATAGCACCTGATGCAAAGTGATACAAACTCTAGGAATGCTATAGCCTGAACTGCAGTTATTGCTTCTGTATCTAGGCTGCTTTCAGCACAAAAAGTAGCTATCTACAATGCTGTTACACCACTGTGACAGCTATAGATATGCCCAAAGCAGTAGGAGAATATTTAATGCAGTTGTTGTATGACATCTGCCCCAAAATTCACATTAGTAACTTCCCAAAAACACAAGGATTGCCTTGATAAATGTACATTAAAGTTTCCTATTCCCATTATCTTTTATGTACAACCACTATCCAAGCAGGCTGGAGCCGTGCGCAATGCAGCCTTTCCTTTTGGATTATGGTAGGACACAATTTCCACAGGTTGCTTTTCTACCAGAGTCATGAAGTCATTCAAGAGTCATGAAATCATAGAGCTGTAAATCAGTCTCCTGGAAATAAAACAGAGAACAGCCTAATAAATAAGAATTTTTATTTTTTCTTAAATGTTGTGCGAGTCTTTCCAGGCCTTTAGTTTTTTAATGTTTCTGGTGTAAGCATCACATCCTTAGGATTCTCTCTACATCCGTGCAAGCTTGCAATCTTGTAGAAAAGAGCAAAAAACAAACAAAAGTCCCTAAAAATAAAAGTCTAGGTGTTCTTGTGCTGTCCATAGGGGCTGTGCTTTTACAAAGAATTGAATATAAACATAGGCATTGATAATACTGCAACTTCACAACTCACATCTGGCTAATAGGCTATACTCTGCATATGCCTTGTTCACAAGATACCTGTAGTCTAATTTCCTTATTTCTCCATATATCTAGTGCTAATAACAAACAGAAACCCAAGAATTCTAGGAAAAGTAATCCATGCTTAGGACCTAAACAGCGATATACAGCTGTGTAAAAAAAAAATTTCTTCCTCATAAAACTTTCTAAAAAAAAAAAATCTTCCTTTTCAATTAATCATTTATAAACTTTTGCATTGAGAGATTTTATGACCTATCATGAAAAAGATCTGTTCCTGTTACTTGAGAGAATCATTGTTTAAATAAGAATTTGAAACAAAATAAAAACATTCAAGGGCTGTTTCTTTGACTAATTAGCTTTTTCCACTGACAAGAGGAGATATAAAATAAACAGAAACCAGATCCAGAAAATGCATTTGTGTAATTTTAAAAATTGTTTTTCCTTATTTTTCAAACAAACAAAAAGCAAAACAGCAGGTCACATAATTATCCCCATAATTTGAGATGGTTAAATAAAGATAAACTAAACAATAAAGAATAAGCATTCACACACTTTCCCCTTAAGTTGTATAAGCATGTTCATGTAAGACGTGTACAGCAGGATTTATTCTGCTCTTGAAGTGTACAGGCAGTTCCCACAATCATTAGAAAGTAGTCCTAAGAGTGTAGGAAAATCAGAAGAAAACTGAAAGACACCCACTTACTACTTTTAAGCAACAGGAAAATGCACTAGAAGCCAAAGATTTCTGCCAGGTTAGCTCAAAAGCAACTTCATTTTTTGAAGGAAGGTTTTCTAGTGAATAGTTTTAAGAGGGTAATGGTCAAATCTGTTTCACAGATCAACATAAGAATCTCTTTTTTACATGGAGTCTGGAACAGAAGTAGCTTTAAAAGACTATGTGGCTTTGTACCAATGTCTGGCTCAATCTCATTAGATACTAGCAAAAAAAAAAAAAAATTATTTCTTAGTTTTAATAACTGGACGCATGACCTCTGCCTTCCTGATGGCAAAGTTCAACAAGCAGCTAAAGCCATTCTAAAACCTTACTCCTGCTGAAAGGTGCAGGCCTCACTCCACTCTTTCGTCTTTCCTTTCCCACCACTTGCTGCTGGCCACGTGGTCCTGAACCACACCTTGTACTGGCTCTGGCATTCAGCAGGCCCCTTGCTGAGAAAATTCAACTTTTTCCTGGGCTAGTGAATTGAACTGACTCTCAGAAATATCGGATGAAAGCTCATGCAAAGCAAGCTGTGGAAGGGCATGGCCAGGTGCAGGGAAGAGAGAAGAAGATGAAGAGGGAGAACAGAATGTCCCCTCCTCAGCAGAAATAAACTGTTAAACAGGCTCAGGTAATTCCTTGCTTAAGATGTTTTAATTCTTAAAGCCCAGGATGTGTACAAGGCAGTGTCATAGGATTAATGATCCTCCTAATTAAAAGTAGGTTCAGCTTTACTGGCTGTACTTGCATCATACCTGCTAAGACTGTTTGTGAACACTTTGTTATCACACATACTCTTAAGACAGAACTTTTGGCATCCTTATTAGCCAAGCAGGCAGATGAGTTCAGGTTTTTCACAAACCCCATCTGCTCTTTCCACTGATACTGTTTAGGTCCTTCTAGAAGGGATCTCGGAGCATCCTCAGGAAAGGATCCCAGAAGACAGTGTCTGACAACAGCAAAAGCAGACAGGGTAACTGAAGAATGCACAAAGTTGTTAGAGTTTGGCTCAGGGGAGGGGGGTGTTCTTTCAGGAGGGTACCTGCAGCACTGGTTGCACCCTGGATTGCCTCTCCTGACCTATGAGAAAACTAGCAACATCCTGCCAGACGTAAGGGTGCTGCTGTAGGCAAGTAGTCTTCACAAACAAGATGTTGGCAGCCATGCTCCTTTTGTAGAGTGTGAAAGAGCAGACTTAGATAGGTGACTCCTGTTGACAACGGGTAGAAAGACCCAATTTATGATGTGAAAAAGTAAAGAGTCACAGAGATTTAGTGAGATTTGCCTGGAACAACCTGTGTCAGACTCAGGACAAATATAGTGGAGAGCTAAGCAGACTGACCTAAAAAGACTTGTTGGGGAAGTGCTGCAAGGGAGAACAGTTAGATGGAATTAGTGCTGTGCTTGAGCAGAAAGCTAGTTTCAACGCGCTCAGGTAAGAAGGAAAAGATTCAACCACAGCTGATGTGAAGAATGACCTCATTTGTTCTGGAGGGAATCTAGACAGTTCGTATGAACTATAAATTCACTGAAAAGTGGGCTTATTATGGGCAATGCTAAAGGCGAGTGAGCTAAAGGGTTTTTTGAAAGTGTAAAATCCTCTAGATGGTGTGATTGTTTTTCTGCCCTTTGATCTTGAGCCCTTTTATCAATAAACCACTTGCCAGATTAACAAAAACAAAAAATGCATTTAACACAAAACTGCTCCAATTCTATCTCCAAAATCCAGAATTTTGCTGTTTATACAATCTTTAATCATCCTCTAGTCCCTTTCAAATTCCCCATAATTATCCTTCAGTATCAAACGTTTCATGTGGCAGCACTACTTCAGCTTCGAGTGAATGTCACCCAGGGCAGGATGCGCTGCGCCAAAGGTACAGTCCAAGGCTATCATCTGGCATGTTTATGTGGCTAGCATGGCACATCCACAAACTGAAAAATTTAAACTTTCATTAGAAACATAAAAAAAAAGTTCTCAGCTCTCATGGTTGTCAAGAAAACATTCCAATAGTGAAAGAGTTTAACTAATGCAGTGTGGCGTTCCTTAATCCACAGACATCCTGGAACATGATTCAAGTTTGAACTTTCCACATACTTTGGGAACCTTAACACTATACCTAATGCAGCACTAAAGACAATGTTACCTCCTTAATTTCTTTTTTAACTATAGGACGAGACTATGAATGAAGTTGGAGCTTAAAGAATTCAGAGTTCCTGAAGCGCAAGAAAAGCAAACAATAAGAAAGGAGAAGCTGCCAGAACTTCTGCCAGTATTTCCAGAAGTAGGAAAAGACGACAGAAGATGACAAACAAAAGAGCCTGGTTTAAATTCTCCAGTACATTATTGACTACAGCAACCAAATGGTGGCTTAAATTTTATTTACTACATGGACACCCAATTTTCCCCATGCAGCTTTCTTTAATGTTTGCAAACATAATTCTGTGCCTATTCTGAAGCACATAAAGATACGCTCAGCTCATTGAGTATGATGCAAAAGGACATTTAGCCTTCCCCAAAGAACATAGGCCTGAGGAAACAAAGAGGCTAGTTTTGTGCACTACAGTATGAAAATGTATGACTTCCCCTCATGTTTCAGAGACATTAAAAAGCCAAGTAAGAAATGTTAAGAATGTCCTAACATCTGAAGTTAAGTGTGACTATAAATACACTGCATATTCTTGGGTTACTGTAAGCCTAACAGCAGAGATCACCCCTGGCAATCCTTGGTCTGTAGGTAGCTGAAAAGGAAATGACATCAGAGAACAAGAGGCACTTTACCAAATATAGGCATAGCAAAACAAAAACAAAACAACACAACACAAGACTGTCTCTTAAGACAGATAAACTAGAAAACTAGAAATAAGGTACAGTTTCAGAGTGAGAGTGATTTATAGCTGAAATGCTGTGACATTTGACATTCTTCATACGTGCTGACTATGCAACTATTTTTTCTGTTCACTGTAATGTTACTAAAGATTTAACTTGCAGATCTTCCAAGCAATAGATGAACTAATAGATTTAGACTGCTTTTATCCTCTTCAACAGTTGATTTTTTCCTCACTTTGAGGAGTTTTCCATCACTCATTGAGCAAATAATGAATCCAATGCCAGAGCTAATTGGTCATGTAAACAATAAGGAGCAAACATTCCTGCTGGAGTTCTGGCCATCTGGGGGGCAGACTGCTCAACCACTTGAAACGGGACCCACAGCAATCTTAATAGTGAAGTACAGGAATGCCGGCAACACTTCACTGGAGGGGACCATCAACGTTTCCCCAAGCTCTCAAACAGCAGCAGTAATCTTTAGACAAGATGTGGATCAGCCTCTATTCAAGAAAACAAGTTGTCATGAAGCTTAAGATCTTCAAAACAACTAAAGAATTCATAGCTACACATCACGAGATGGGCAGAGTAAATGGGCAGGTGGTATGCAGCTGCATCTCATGCAATACAGGACCTTGCATACAACCCCTCCTCCCTCAGATATGTACTAGGTCTAGGGACAATAATGGGACTATGGCCAGGGAGAGGCACAAGGTCTTCAGTTGCTGTTTGGTATTTCCTCTCTGCTTTGGGAGCCCTAAGAAATACAGTTAGCTGCCAGACAGCTCATCTGTGTCATGCACACAGGGTCAGGGAGCAGAAGTAAACTATGACATTGGCCTAAACAGAAAAGGAGGAAGAGCTTAAGGAGGACATACAATGAACTATGAAAATGCTGCAGATTGCTGTAGCAATCTCTGATCAAAGATCACCTTGACTTCTGGTTTCTTTCTAGCCTGACCTTTCCAGGAAACACCAATGAAAAGTTCTGGAGAACCAGAATTCCAGTAGAATCGGGTATTTTCAAATATCTTGAATATCCCAAGTACTTCAGACTTCAACATGGCATGTAAAAGCATGAAGTGCAGTGGTCAAGAATTTTCTCAGAACAATGAATGAGATGGAAATGTTTTGGACTTTTTCAGCGGAGAATGGTTTGAAGAGGCTTTCAAGGAACAGTGCAGTTGCTACAGACACACCATGGAAGACCGGCAAAACATTTCAGCATAATTTAGATTACGATCAAGGATAGCCTTGTGTATCTCCCCCTGTCCCTGCTTGCATCAACTCTTAAATAATCCACTGTAAAGTTTTGAACACATAACTGCACCTTCACCAACAGCTGTCATCACAGCAGGCACTCTGATACTGTTTCTATGAAACATGTCCATCATGAGACCAACCACGAAAGAGACAAGTTCAGGCTTGTGAAGAATGAAGAATCCCACATGCCACCAAGAGTGACATCACTGTGCAATTACGCAAAGCAGTCAACTCACTGTGGTTGAAACTCAAGAAGCTGGTTGTGATCCACAAAGCACTGAATGGTCTAGCACACCTTTCTCTGTGCACCTGTGTTCACCTGGAACAATTTGACTACCTGACTTAAACAGGAATCTTCAAAGAACTGAAAGCCATTTATAGTCCTAGCCATTCTTTGACATTACTGCACAGTATATTTATATATAGGTTTATATTCAGGCTATGCAGTATAATCCCAAATGCCCAGACTGTTGGCTAGTTTTCTCCAATTTTATTTCACAAGTTGTAATGCTGAGAAAAACAGTCTGAAAGGAAAGCACATTGTTTCTAGGAGCCTCTGAGACAACAGTTAAAGCCTCTATTCATAAAAATAAGTATTGCAGTATCTGGACCTATGCTTGGCCAGTGGTGTTGAGTCATGTAAAATGCTCTCAAATGCACCGATACTGAGTCTTTTTTATGAGTGTAAAAACTTAAGAAGAAAATGAACCATAAACCAAACCAACCAATATGAGAACTGGCTGCAGGAAGGTAATCTGGCTAATGACAAGACTGAAGAAGTCATCATTAGTTATTTAGAATGAAATGCAGTGGAGCATGTAAGCTCCATAGAGAATGTTTGGAGCCCATTACAATATCAATGAGCTAGATTAATGATTATAAATGACCACCACTACAGAACTGGTCTGAATGCAGAACAGAATGAATGCACTAAGAGAAACCTGAAACAACAAGGCATCCAACTACCCCTTTTAAGAGTATGCTTTTGGCTAAGGTTCTGTAATGTCTCTTGATTTTTAACTCTTACAATACTCTAGTGAGCTGTGTGTCCTAAAAAATAATAATAATTTTTAAAAAGATTGTGAAGAAGAGAAAGAAGGAAATAAGTTAGTTTTCTCTGTATTTCACATGGAGAAATAAATGTTAAATAAGAATTTAACATAGATATTAATTTCTAAAAAAAAAAAAAAAAGAAACAAAGCCCCTTTTTTTTTTTCAAACATTCTTTAAGCTTCAGCCCAGCAAGTTCTAAACTCTTCAGATGTCCATTAATCCTGAAAGTTTCTCATGGACATCATGCATCTTTGTCAAAGTTTAACTTAAATGCCACCTATTTTACAGCTAAATACACTTCCATGGACCATCTACCATGAACCACAAGTTAAGAATATTTTGCTGGAGGAAAGTTCAGGCAAGTGCCCTAAATACTCCAGCATTATGCCCTAACACTGACGGTATGCATATATTATGGTAATCAAGGAAGTGTAAGAAACTAGACAAAAGAGCAACTCTTGTTGCAGAAAGAAAAAGGACACTTTCTTGTTGTTGCACAGGGCTTTCTAGAGGGGGAAAAAAAGGCCATCTACTGGAGGACAAATGTAGAGATGAATCCATACTGTAATCCTGGCTTGTAGAAACTGAAAATAGAGTTCAATTGTTTAAGCTTTTTCAGCCCCATAATGAGGTCAGGCTCTTCAAGATATTTGTAAGGATCTTTACGGCAGGAACAATAAAAAGGAATATCACTTAACTGATTAGTGGTGGGATGATAGCTTAGGATAGTGAGCAAATGATTTTGACCAGATAGGATATGCAAGTGATTTCTCCTAAAGGAAGCATGATCAGTATTCTGTGGAAGCTCCTGGATGGATGTAGGCTACCGAGAAGACAATGCAAAGAAGAAACAAAACACAACCTCTAAAAGATGTAGGACCATCCCTACATAGAATAAAAGATGGCAGGAGTCCTAAAACCTCAAATACAGTTACTGCTGACTAACCCATTCCATGACAACAGTGAGATGGGCCATCCATAGTGAGTAACACTGTATTAACCTCTACTAGCAGCTGGGGCCTCAGCTACATTGTTCTACCATAACTGTACTCTCTGTGGTTTCACTTACATTTTTTCCTCTCCTATGCAACAATATCCTGACTGTTCAGCAAAAAACCATCATGGAAATGCAAGTATGATAAACCCTCAGAGTGGGAGTCAAGATGAAAGCTGCTCTTTAAGCATCTCCAGCCATTGAAGACTTAGAAAACACATGTTCCTTTTATTTGCTGCAACATTTGCCCTTCTTTTCCCATTCGATGTTGAGACTTATGGAGCAAGTCTGAAAATCAGATGGTGCAAATCATACAGCAATATAGCTTTAAGAAGTACTTAAATGTAACGTATTTCAGCATATGTTCTTGACTCAAAGGAAATGTGCTGGATCTTTTAAAGCAGAGCTTGAAAGCTGAGGTCCTCTTTGCTCCATGCAATTATAAACGTTTCTTAATGCTGCCCTGTTGGGAAAAAAATTGCTTCCTGGTGTTTCTGGCAAAAGAACTGTATCTAAACTCACTACATCAGATGTAGCTGCTTTTTAGTAGTACTCCATGTGAGGTGGACAGTAAAAAAAGGGATGCTATATATAAATGTATTAATTCATATTCCTTTCACTTTCATGCCATGTTTAAAGGTAACATCCATCCTTCCAGTTGTCTTTCACATGAATTATCTCCTGTCTGGATCTGTTTCAGGCTTTACTGTTCCAAGTCCCCACCTACATGCAGTACTAAGGGCTCTGAAACTAGTAGTGCTAGCTCTTAAGACATTCAAGATTAAATAAAATTATTAACATATAGGGGATCCCAAAGGAAAGCAGGAAATATCCCACCACTAAAAAGGCTGCGAGATGTTCATCAGACAAATACAAATTACAAGAAACAGCAAGAAGATTATCAGAGAAACACAGAAGTGAATCTCTGGACTTGAGAACCTGGGTCCACATGCCAAATCAAGACTTTACTTACCAGCTCCTGGAGTCAGAAACTCTGACAGGAAAAATAGGGTCTTTGAGCATCTATGATGGTGGGCAACAAACAATGCTGAAGTTCAAGGTTTCTAAATTATCTCTACTAAATGGGATATGTTTGTAAAGTCACTTTACATGACATGTTTATCAAGGGAAAAAAACAAATCTTCTCACTATTTACTTTTGCTCTTTCCTTTTAGGAGGATGTTTTCTGGGGTTTGGTAAAGAACAAACAGATGAGTGTTGCAAAGGGAAAGAGACTGAGAGCCTTTATGTGTACATCTCATTTTAACTTGCAGCTTTGTATACACAGCTGTAACCAGAACAGACTTTTGTTGAATGAAGGACATGCAGTTCTGCACTGCCAGAGCACAAGGAAGATTATAATTACTTGCTTTTCAGTTAATGTTTGAGATAACAAATCAGTGAATTATTTGGGAATTTAATGAGCTTTTCTTCTGATTTCCTTTTCTTTTTGAACTGCCGTCTGTATCACTCAAGTCTTTCCATGAATACAGTGTAGATTAGAAAGCTTTTTAGGCTAGACAGATTAGATTCTAATATTTCAATGTCTGAGTAAAAATGTCAGCTATTCTAGATGTTAAAAGGAAGCAATGAAAATACTTTCTATAATACCTATTAGGAAACAAAAAGAAAACTACAACTACTGAAGTCGCTGGTATAGCAGGATATGCGTAGATACAGGAATGGAGTTTGTGGCTGCAATAACGTTCCTTCAGATGCTAAATAGGAATAGAGTCAGAAGAGTTTTGACTAGATAAAACTTATGCTCTGTAAAACAAGTATAATTTGTTATTCATCTTTCTGGTATTTTAATTTTTGTAATCACAGAATCACAGAATCACTAAGGATGGAAAGGACCTTCAAGATCATCAAGTCCAACCATTAATCCAGAACCACCATGTCCCCTAAACCATGTCCTGAAGTGCCTCATCCACACGTTTTTTGAACACTTCCAGTGACGGTGACTCCACCACCTTCCTGGGCAGCATGTTCCCATGCCTGACCACCCTCTCGGTAAAGAAATTTTCCCCAATATCCAGTCTAAACCTCCCCTGGCACAACTTGAGGCCATTTCCTCTCATCCTATCGCTAGTTACTTGGGAGAAGAGACCAACACCCATCTTGCCACAACGCCCTTTCAGATAGTTGTAGAGAGCGATAAGGTCTCCCCTCAGGCTCCTCTTCTCCAGACTGAACAACCCCAGTTCCCTCAGCTGCTCCTCATAAGACTTGTGCTCCAGACCCCTCACCAGCTTTGTTGCCCTTCTTTGGACACACTCGAACACCTTAATGTCGTTCTTGTAGTGAAGGGCCCAAAACTGAACACAGGATTTGAGGTATGGCCTCACCAGTGCCGAGTACAGGGGCACAATCTCTTCCTGCTGGCCACACTATTCCTGATACAGGCCAGGACGCTGTTGGCCTTCTTGGCCACCTGGGCACACTGCCAGCTCATATTCAGTCGGCTGTCAACCAGCACCCCGAGGTCCCTTTCTGCCAGGCAGATCTCCAGCCACTCCTCCCCAAGCCTGTAGCGTTGCATGGGGTAGTTGTGATCGAAGTGCAGGACCCGGCACTTGGCCTTGTTAAACCTCATACAGTTGACCTCGGCCCATCAATCCAGCCTGTTCAGATCCCTCTGCAGAGCCCTCCTACCCTCCAGCAGATCAACACTCCCACCCAGCTTGGTGTCATCTGCAAACTTACTGAGGGAGCACTCGATCCCCTCATCCAGATCATCGATAAAGATATTGAACAAGACTGGCCCAAGTGTGTAATAGTAAGTAAGTGTGAATACTGCTGGTCAGCAACATAAACAAGATTAGTATTTAGTGGTAATGACACATCAGCAGTTGGCCATATCTGACTGAAAAATGTCCAAAATCTATAAGAAAAAAATCATTGAATGAAGGGGTAAAATTAAAGCAAGTGAAATAGTATCTAGGATTAATAAGCAGAAAGTCAAAAAAAAAAAAAAAGATTTTTGCAAAAAAGTGACAATGTCTAGCTGAGTTACAGAGTTGTCAACAGTTCAAACAACACTAGCTGCACACAGGAAGCCTGGGAATCAGTCACAATTCCTCCCCTGCTTGGGAATACAGGAGAAGAATACAGTGGTCTAATAATTCATGTCTGAGGCATCTTGTAGCAGGTTAAAAGTAGATATGTAACATTATAAATAAAGATCTGTAATTCTTTCAGGAACTTGGCTGTTATGGCCTGCAAGCATTAAAGGGAATAGAAAACATGGCATGAACAAACAATCTAGATAACTGAATAGTTATAACAAGACCAAAACCAAAGATGATACTGTCCCCAAAAATCTGGGACAGCAGTTACAAGACACTAGTACATTTGCATGTTTGAGGTAGAAAACCACCACTTTCCTATGCAGAGACTGAAAACAAACAAAGAAAAAAAACCAAACTTAAAAACCAAAGCACCAGCACTCTCATTTCCCCAAAAGGGGTTAAGATCCCTTGGAGACAAAGGATGGCTACTTGTCAGGGAAAACCCAGTGATCTGTGATACAGAGGCAAACTAACAGAGAACTGAAATATGGAAGTCACTGGAGAAACTTTGCATGATCCTCGGGTAGAAGATGACAGTATACCTTATAAACCAGCCTACATATAAGGTTTTCGTCAAATACTTTTCTCTGGGGAGACTTGGAGAACTTAGCACTGGTACCTCAGAGAGAATGGAAGAGCAGGAATTAAGTTTCAGTCAGACCAACAAGAGGGTTCTAATTCAGCTAAAAGGGACTGCAAAATCAGGAACCCAGCATGCAATGAGAAAAATCATAATTACTCCATCCTGTGTCAGGTCTGAGACTGAAGAATACCTACTATTACACCAGGACAGTTCAGCAGTTGGGCCAGTGTGGTAACTGTGATAGTGCTTACTTCCCACTGTGCACCTGGCGATGCTGGTGCGTGGCACACAACAGAGGTCCTCTCATTTCTTAAGATTATGAATTACAGTGCTGAATGGGCAATTTTGCCTTTCTTGCTCTGAATGCTAGCTAGAGCTGAAGTAGAACCTATTAAGGCAAAGCAATTTCTTTCCTCTTATGTAAATAAGACAGGCACAATCTCATCCTCTTGTCTTAAATTACATTCCCCAGACTTTTCACTTTCAAAGCAGAAGGCCTTGGGTCAAGAGAGACTCTTCTGTCCCAGAATGTCAAGGGAATTAGAGTACCTAGTGTAATCAGAGACCCAGAGATGTGCTATTGCCCATTCGGTACAGAACATCCACAGGACAGAGTCATGCATTTAGTCAGCTACCCAAAACTAGGTAGATCCTTCAGTTATAGGTCTGGTCTCAAAATAGTTGAGTATTTTCCTTATTAATTTGACTGGGTAGATTATTGCTGAAAGCCTAATTGTGCATTATTGCTAACTGAACGGTTGAGAAACAAATGAACAGAATCCCCAGTGAAGAGATCTGAGAGTACTGCAATGCTGACAGTCACTAGAGTTCTAAACAAAACCTCTCTTTATTAAACTGGTGAATATTTAAGTTCTTAAAATATAAGGACATATGTGTTTCTGTTTCTAGGCTTTTCCTTGTCTGTTCCAAGACAGATCATCCTGTGAAACTGGAGCCCAACATCAGCTGTAGAGAAGGAAGGTCTTTAAGTGATAGTACATGATACCGCATTTAACAGCATTCCTGTGCCAGTCTGCATAATGAGTGGGGGATGAAAAGCAACCGTTTTTCTTCATATACAGCTCAGTGAGGACAGTTCCAAGCCTGCCACACAAAACTTCTTTAATAATGCAATCCAGTGCCTTTGATTTGAGGAACACGCAAAAGAATAAATAACCTATTAATCTAAATTTTCTCGTTTGCCTGAAAGTACAAAGCGGCAACGAACAAACCTCTTGGCTACATTAAGTGTACTGAAATGCAAAACTGCTTCTTTTCTCACCCTACAGTTACTTAGGAAGGAGGGGGGAGAATAGGGAAGGGAGAGAACAGGCGAGGGAAGCAGAAATGGTTTTAATATAAATTGCTCAGTCAAAACATAGGGCACAATGAATTCTGAAGGCGGCTTTCAAGTATTGCCACACGAAGGCACTTTAATACAAGTGGATATGCTCAGAAGATGAGTGCAAGAGATAGCATTACTTAGTAAAGAGCAAGAATCCTCAGGCTAACCAGCTCCCAATTGAGCTGGTACTGTCAAGATGAAGGAACCACTGGTAGGAGCTTGATTAATGTTTTCAGTGGTTTTGTTTGTTTTGGGAAGCTTCAATACAAAATACAGGTGAATACCTTGATTAATGTTAGTCTCCTGACTGTCTGCAGTGGTGTGCTTTGCTCTGTTATTCTAATGTATTTTGCAGTCAGCAGAGGTGCTTTCATTATCCATCCACAAATTTTAACATCTGAAACAGAATTATTCTAGAAGCACTGTCAGTCTGACTCAGACCAAATCTGTTGTGCCTGAGCACCACGAATGTGGTTGGAGGATATGTTTAGGCATTTGGCTGAACAGTTTTGGCAAACGTTCTTGGTTCCCCTACAGCCTTTTTCACAGTTTGAGAGGGCAGAGAGATATTAAAGTTGCTTGTCAAAGCAGCTTCACTACATCTATGGTTTGGGTAAAACATGTATAGTTTCAGTCAAACTATTCTCTGTATGTATAGCAGATTATCACGTACATCAGAAAGCAAAAAGAAAAAAGCTATTTCATTGGCTGTAACATAAGAGGGGTTTTGGAAAAAGTGGAAAAAATATTCTAACAACTTTGGGATGAGCAGAAGAACCATAAACTGAGAAAAGGGTAAGACCTATACCATAGAGGAATTAGTATCTGTGGGTTAAGCATCCATAATACTTTTTGTATTGAAAGTTCAGGAAGAAGCTCAAAATACCTGCAACCAGAGCATTTTCAGTAAAATGTTATTTGGGCCAATATACTAGTCATCTTTCTGCTTTGGCCCCCACTCTTCAGCATGCAGTTAAAGCCAGACAAGACAAATTTAGCAAGCTGTTCATAGGTTATGCTACAGCTGTAAACAAGAGATCTGAAGTTACATACAAATTGTTTTCTGAGGAAGAGAAATTTTATGGTGCTAAGAGCAAGTTTGGCCTGCTAGGCCCTTTATACCATCACCAAGCAAAGCTGTAATACAAACACAGATTTTATACTGGGTCACCTACTGAAAAGGGCAGTCCTACTCTTCTCCCTACCTTTCATTTCCATCTTCTTCATTATGCCAGCACAGCTGCCTGTACAGCCCCACTGTGAATGAGGCAAGAAAATGAACTGAAAAGTAACTTATTTTTTCCAGATTATTTTTTGTTTGGATACGCTCTGTGCTGTCTTCACTACACAGCCAACTGCACCCCCACAAAGAAAGGGAAGAAAATTAGAAGCAGAGAGGAGGACAAGGACTACACCTTCCCTCACCAGTGCCAACCTAGAAGCGCTTATCTAGCCACAGGCTCAGTTGTCTTCCTTGGGAAGAAGCAGTTTCCTTGCAAACCACCTTGAAGAACAGCTGGCCACAGGACTCCCAGTAAAAGTCTCTTCCTATTTCTCCAATGTCTGAAAGCAATGCGTCACCTTCCTCAGAATGCAATCCACAAAATGTCCCTACTTCTACAGAAAACAGAACAGAGTGACAGGCAGTATTTTACAAATGATAGGACCCTGTGATTAGAAAAGGTGAATGAAATCCATGATATTCCTGGTTGGGGGAGGAGGGGGAGGAGTGGGAAGTCAACACTAGTGCAAAAGCAGGAAATTAATCTCTTGGAGAGTAAGTTTAACTATCGCCTGCATCACGCAATTCTAAACCATTAAGGAAATAGCTTATGGTTATTAAAGCTAGAGAATTAAAGGAATAAATCATTCTGAATTTATCTACTGCAGAATCTCTTACAAGAGTGAAATCTTGAACTAAAGTTAGTTAACAAGTGCCAGGTGCCTCCAATTATATCCTCCAGTAGCCACCATCTGAAGAAACTTAAGGTCATCTTAATTAAGGACAAATGAATCTTTAACCAGCTACTTTAGTACTCAGCAATGGTGTATGAACCTCTGTTTTGTTGCATTCAGAGGCTGTATTTTAAACCATTTTATTAAACAAGATAGGAACGTCCCTTGCTCTGGGCAAGAAAGTCATTAGATGCAGCTAGTTCCACCCTGTCTCTCTTATGTGTTTGTGTTTGACTTGGAAAGGTGAGTCTCCTCCAGAAGTGCTTTGTCTGCCTTAAGGTTTTCCAACCAAGTCAATTTTCTTTCCTAGTAATGGGAGTACCTACCCTTTTGAAGTGTTGTTTTTTTCCTTAAGAGTTACTCATGATTATCAGGTGGTTGAAAGTGTAATAATTAATTTTTAAATTACCAGATTAGACTTCTCTGCACAGAGCAGGTTATTAATAGCTGAAGAGTTCAAAATTCTGAAAATCCACCCACCCTTGGACTGACATGCCAACATAAGGCATATTTTGCCTTTTCTGTCAGTTTCTACTGCTATTTAGAAGATTTACTCTTCAACTTTATAAAGCATTACAACAAACCACTCTAACTTGAGTAAACTGGAAGACCTGCTTTTGGATCTTTACAATTTAAAAATCTATTTTTCCACTCAAACGAATAAAATAAGGATGAGCAGGGATCAATCAATTTATAGATAATAACCCTTTTAGAAACTTTACAGCATTGCCTAAGCACTAAAATTTTCATCTTATGTTAAAATTTCCTGTTTCAAACAGAAATTTTCCCATTTACGCCCTCAGATGTTTTGGAAGTCATGCAAAGAATATAACAAGGCTTTATCCAAGCTGTTACCTAATTTCATGCACAGCTTATAAAATGAACAAAGAATAATTACCTGCTACAGAATTTGTTCAGTACATGAAATGGGAAGGCAGTTAGTGTTAATCAATTATTTCAGTTGTTTAAGATCTTGTTTATCTCAAAAAACCCAAGGAAAAGCCATTTTAAAAACATGACATTAATACAGCATTATCGTTGTATGGCTAAGCATTGTAAATGTCAGAAAATGCTAAAATTTGGAGCATGCAGAAAACTTTATCTACCTCAAGTCTTGTAAAAGTTATATCATCATTTCCTCCATTATGCAAATACTATTTTTAAGTTTTATACTATCCTAGCATTTTTCATAGTTTCTTCATAACATCTATCATTCTTGCATACTTCATACAAATTTCATTGCCACAGTGGTGCCAAACATCTTTATTGACAGATTTTTGTATTACACTTTATTTAGATGGAATGTCACATATTTTCCTTTCCAAACAGCGCACAGCCTACCCAAGATGAAATTCAGATAATAGGAAAGATTAAGTTCTCTGCCAAACACTGACAATATTTTAACTTGCTTTCTGATATATGTCAACTGGAAGATTCAAGTAAAACTCATCTAGTATTAGCATATATATCTTTCATAGACTCCTAGGCAGTATAAGAATAAATACAAAGTAAAAATGAGTCTGCTAACAGCAGTGAATAATAGTGAGAAGCCAAGAATTTGCAGAAAACTGGAAAATAAACCAAAATCAAACAGGTCAAAAAAAAGCAGGGGACAAAAAGACAAAGATAATGACATGCATATCTGGAGACAACTAGTAATGATAGTCCTCTTGATATTTTGCTCCATGGGGGGGAAAATAGTGTTCAGAAAAACCATGTGCTGCATTTAATATAATACGTATCATCCTTCTTTTTCTGCATAATCCAAAACACTTTCCATTTCAGTGATAATTTGGGAAAATGTCAGTAGTAGAGTGGTACTTAACATATTAAAAAATTAAAAGCAGATGTTCATAATTTCTGTCAGAATTTTGAAGAGGGTTGCCTGACAAGCTCTCAGCACTGCTGAGAATTGATTTTCGAAGTCTGAAACACCTGGGAAAAGCTATAGGACTAGAAAAAAAAGACTCATTAGCACTTAAAAATTATAAGATCAGGGGTTTACAAAAGCACACAGTAAACCAATGACTGCAAGGATGGGGTTGAAATAAGGCCTAAAGTGCTGCCATCGGTTGAGATAACCTAGGCATCTGTACCATGGGCAGCTTGATAGTACTCCCCAAACAAAATACTCAAACAGGAAATATTGGACTTCATCAGTTAATTACTAATAGCTATCAACCATGAACAAAAATTTTCTTGGTGAGTTACGTAACCTTTTCAAATGGGAACACAAGTCTAGCTGTAAAAAACATCAAATAACAGTTAGGCTTTGAGAGATACTACACTTTATACTGAACAGTGCTGTGATTAAAAAATTTGAATTATTCAAAACAACCACCAAACACATTAACAGGATAACTGTTACATCTCAAAATCAGGATGAGGAATCACTACTTAGAAGGTGTATTTCTGCTGGGATCCCCAAGAATACCCCCTTAGTTCTACATTCTGAAGCAATTTTTCAATTAATAGTCTAGAAAAGAACAAGAATTAACGATAACATTTGAAAGACATATAGAAACTGAGGAAACACTAAAAATTTAAAAGGAATGAGTAGTAACACAGAAAAACCTCATTGACACGAGGCTCACACCTAGCTTAGAGTATCCTCATATACGACACGCTGTATCTAGAAACAAAACATGCAGAGGGCTCCACCTGGGTAAACAGTTTCTATGAAGACAGTTGGAGAGGAAGGTGACCACAAATACTCAGAATAATGTAATCAGGAGAATAATAATATGGTCCTCAGATGAGTAAACACAGCAATGTCAAGTAGAGAAGCTGAGTTACCGGCTTTTGACCAGTATGAAATACCCACAACTCAGGAACAACATAGCCCAATATAACAGCCAGATGTAACAGCCAACTCGGAACAACTCAGGAAAAGAAGTCAGAAGTGCGGCAAGAATGATCACATGCTTACAAATCATGCCTCTCAGAGAGAAGCTTGATGTGATAATTTACTTGGCTTATCAGAAAGAAGGATAAGAAATTGACTTCAACTACATGATTCAAATACTTAAAAGCAGGTAACTTTCATAAACTTTAATTTTTTTTTTTTTTAAGGCGAAGATAATCACATTGTTAAAGACTGCCACAAGTTGAGATTATAGTAGCATGTTCAGGATTCTGATTTTACTAGCCGCTAATGATACTTTTCAGTTCAAAAATCAAATCTTAGTAAATTCTGACCTCCAACAAAACAAAAGTTATCAAATAAACAACTTTCCTCCTCTGTCAGGACAGTTTCTTTCTCACCTGGGCCTTCTACTGTCACAAACAGTCTACACAAGCAACTTTTCTCAGCAGCAGCAGTGTGGAGTGTGCACAAGGGCCACCCTACTGCATGTGTGCAGAACTACTACACATGGGTCAGGCTTCCCACCCGCGTGTTAAAGTACATGTGAGCACACCAGGAAGGTGTCCGAGAGCAGGCTATTTCTAGCAGCCCTCCTTCCCATGAAAACTCAGTACTTCATGGAGACCGGGCGGCAGGCCAGCCTAATTGCTCTGGCAGCACCAACAGCTGACTGCTTCTTCCCGCTATTTTTCCCAGGGGCCCTTCGGCCCCTTCAGGCTCACATGACTTAATCAAACCTGAATGCCCTTCTGGAAGATATGCAAATTATTTTTCAGTCAGACAAAAGTGTTTTGGCTCAATACTGGTGTTACTAAGTGAAGTTTAATGATGTGCTATACAGGTCAGGCTAATAGTACTTTCTGGCTATAAACTCAACAAGTGTATTACTCTCTAAAGGGGGTTTTAAAACAAATTTTAGTATATCCATTATATCACCTAATTTGACTGGGCCAAGCATCAATACAAAGCAATATGACCTGTATTTTAAGGCCAGATTTGTCAACACTGGGATTTTTACACTTATAAACTGCTAGGCGGTTTGAGTTTGGCCGTGGTTGCAGCATACCACACTCTGCATCCCACCTCCCGTGTGACCTTGCACTGGTGCATTGCAGTGTGCTCTGCCGGCAGAAAACTAACTCAAGTAGCAGAAGTACTGAATAGTCTTCTGCCAGTTTAGCATGCCGAGACAGATCAGCACAAGATCGGGCAAGTACTGGAGCTGCCATAAGAAGGATGTGAGAAGGCAGTATCTCACCAGCCAGCAATTAGATCAGGTTATGCTGACATGGAACTGCAGCTTTAATTAAGGCATTAGTAAAGTTTTAGATGCATTCAATTCAGAGAAGACAACAGGTTTTGTTTCCAATTTATCGTAGGCATATAACCAGAATAGGTCTCTCTTGCCTGTCTAAGCTCTTATTGTATCACTGGGATATCCTTTTCTTAGACACTCAGATGAAGCTTTTTCCACTGCAAAGTAGGACAAACCAACTACGAACATTTCATAGCTACGTGAAGCACAGTAGTCTGGTTTTAAGGCCATTTTAAAACTGATTGCGAAGAAAGACAAATTACGTTGCTTTCAAGGTAATGAAAGTACAATCTCTAAAAGAACAGGTTTCAACTTGCAGTATTCCATCTTGCCCTGGGCAACCCATTCACATTGCATGGTGGAACATACAAGCTTGTATATTCCCTTTATTTATATTAAAGATGCAACATGGGATCATAAAATGCATTAGCGGCAACAGTGCTTAACTGAATATTGGACAGCTCTACAGGGCACACACACATACTTTCTTGGTTCTCTTTCACCTGTTAAGATCAACTCAAAAAACCAAGGACACTAGAGGTAATGGTAAGATAAAGATAGTATCAGTTGTTCTAGTTACAAGAAGGCTTCTGGGATAAAGTAGCAAGCATTTCACTGGGTGCAGGAATCAGTTCTTTCTAAACAATAATGGTATCTCTACCTTACCCAGCCAGCTGCATGTCCTTAAATACATTACTAGAATTAATACTACACAGAACTCGACATAATTTGTTGTTTATTTACAACCGCTCTTCTCACATGCTAATGAGTGACACCAGCTCTTCAGAGGGAGAATTTGCTTTTTTTGCCAATGCACCCTTGGCAGACTCTGCCCTTGAAAGAGGAGATTTCAGGGAGGGACTGAAGCCAACAAGAGGGAATGCAAGGGAGGATAGTATGATATGACAAGAATGCCTGCAATTTTACAGGGAGAAGACCCAGCTGCCAACTATTCAGATGTTTAAACACACACAGATACTAAGCTGTTCCATCAACAAAAGGTACACACTTAGATGCTGAACTGCCAGAAAATGCCAGGGAACAGGTGCTCCCTGTGCTCTAACCTGCTTACATGTGCCTGCATTAAGAAATAATGCAATATACTATGCTTCCTCCCACCCCCTAAAACAAGGAAAACACCTCTACTACAACACCTTCATCTCCATGCTAGACAAAGCCTACACAGATAATGTAGTTACTGGGCAACTTCTTCAAAGTGACCTGTGACTCAGGTAAAACATACTGGGGTTGGGAATTTGCTTCTCAACAAGCAAAAGCTTAAAATCCTTCAGAATTTTGAAACTCCTTCAAAAACAATGAAGTCATTTGCCTCTCTTTTGCTGTGTTCCAAGCTCCTGTCAATACCATAATGGTGGTTTTGGCCCTTTCCAAGTCACTTGACACTACTGGGAAGCAAGGGGGTTGCATGCTGTGGTTTTATCAAAATATATCTGTTCAGTGCATCCAAAGCATACAATAAAGTGCATACACAATTAAGTTAAAAAGCAACTGAATTATCCTGATGTTTTAGTGGTCCCTAGACTTCTTTTGGCATTCAAATATGGAAGCTGCACGCTAAAACTGGAAGAGAAGATAAACCAAAGAATTTCTTGTAGAAGTGACTTCTGGACCAGGCTAAAACTGCAGAACACAGTATCTCTCCTGTACATTCGCATGGGGGGAGGTGGGGGTGGTGGTGGGGAATAGTTATACAGAAATGGGAGAACAAACTCTGCAACATATTTCAACGCTGCTGAGCATTTAAGATACTAACCCTAGTGGAATCTGAGGTAGTTCAGTTAAAGCCCAAACTGAATTTTACAAGAAGTCACCCAGCTGATTTCCAACTCAACACATTCATCCAGTTGAGTCTGATCCACTGCAAGATTCAAGAGAAGTATGTGTATGCACTGTTCATCTTCTGGTGGTTTTAGGAGAAAGAATGGCAGGATGAGGAGTGTGTTCATATTGGTAGCCCACCCAAAATTCAGCTTGTGAAGGACCACACAAGGATTTCCCTCCCCTCGCCTAATTCATTAATTTTCATTTCAGCATTATGAATTAGTCAGTAATATTTACTGCCACTTATGCCTAAGCTTCCTCACTTTCTGCTACGCTCATCTTTATAATGAACAAGGTAATTCTATTTTAGACATCGATCTAAACCTGGTCTGGTAGGCAGAGGGGAGCTGTAAACCAAAATTAGTTTTAATTTATAACCATCATGGCAAGGAGGAGTATGTTCGTTAAAATAATTGAATGATATTTTAAAAACTATTCATTCGAGTCACAGTTGTATTTTGCGGCCTGTTTGTATATTAAGATACACAGGCATCAGGACTAGAGACAGGTACAAAATTTCATACAAATGCTTTTTTTTTGTTGTTTAAAAAAATTAGCCAAGAATTGCAAACAATCATGTTTATAGTTCTAATAAGAATGAGCTGAAACACACATAGCATTCAGTAGAACAAAAGTGTGCATATTTCATCAGGTAGATTTCAATTTGTACACTGAAGGTGGAACACCAATATTTATTTCTTTGGTAGCAAACTTGACAATTTCTTACCTCCACCTGATCCTGTCACAGTTCACCACTCTGTCAGTTTGACAAATCAATTGTTTGAGGGGCTGTGTTTTAAATCTGATTACTAAAGTGATATGAGTCAAAGATAACCTTAAAAAAAATTCAGTACACTAGTGAAGAGATAGAAGGAGAACACTGTACTGAGTGTATCTGGACAATGCCTCAGTTAGCACAGGGAAAATAAATACAAATAAGTACTTGTGCAGAAAAATCAGCAGCCTACATGCCACTCCAGTTGCATTCAAAGTCCCAAGAAGTTCTGCATTGCATTTCCAATTACAGCAGATGTGAGACAGTCTTCAGAGGCTAAATCTAAAGTATTTTCTGTGAGTTGTTTTCACTTACAATTATTTCCCAGTGTTGTTGCTTTTGATTATTTTGTTTTGTTTCTCCTCAAAATCATCACAGAAGGCAACTAGAATGCTAATTTTTCTTTAGGGCTCACAGATGATAATATCTGTCATATTTCAATTTACCTTGAAACCATGTCAAGTTCAAAGTTATCTGAACAAGGTTCCTATATAGTAGAAAAGTCATTCCCGGATACCTCAGTAACTTAAAAACTCAGTATTTTGAAGAAAATTCTCTTGATATTTTATTTAAATCATCTCTTCTGCAGAGATGCAAGCTATTTCATCCTTGATTTATTTATTTATTGCTTGTATTTTCTCAAAAAGCTACTATAGTCTGAAAATAAGATTTTAGAATAACTTCTGGCTATAACTTCAACAATGATGTTCCACACAGACTAGGCTGTAAGGAATATGTTGGATGACACAGTTAAATCTGCAATGATTCAGGTGCCTCCACAATTAATTACTACTACACTCTGGTTTCAAATTGACCATGGCTGTGTAAGTTCAGGAGTTATGTAAACTCCTTTTGCTATGTTGCTTGCAAGTCAAATAATTTTTGAAGGAGAGTTAATGTAGTAGCAGGCAAATATCTAGTGTTTTGGGGCTGCTTAAAAATATTAGATTAAGTTAACACTTGCCTAAGTCTCTTCTCACATTTGTTAGAAGTGATTGAATACTGAGATCTGTGCCCTGCAGAGTAGTCATAAGTGAGTAAAAAGTAAAATTCACAGAATCACAGAATCATTAAGGTTGGAAAAGACCTCTAAGATCATCAAGTCCAACCATCAAACCAACACCACCATGCCCACTAAACTATGTCCTGAAGTGCCACGTCCACACATTTTTTGAACGCCTCCAGTGACAGTGACTCCACCACCTCCCTGGGCAGGTTCCTGTTCCAATGCTTGACCACCCTCTCGGTAAAGAAATTTTTCCTAATATCCAATCTAAACCTCTCCTGGCACAACTTGAGGCCATTCCCTCTCATCCTATCGCTAGTTACTTGGGAGAAGAGACCAACACCCACCTCGCCACAACTCCCTTTCAGGTAGTTGTAGAGAGCAATAACGTCTCCCCTCAGCCTCCTCTTCTCCAGACTGAACAACCCCAGTTCCCTCAGCCGCTCTCATAAGACTTGTGCTCCAGACCCCTCACCAGCTTCGTTGCCCTTCTGTGGACACGTTCCAGCACCTCAATGTCCTTCTTGTAGTGAGGGGCCCAAAACTGAACACAGGATTTGAGGTATGGCCTCACCAGTGCCGAGTACAGGGGCACAATCTCTTCCTGCTGGTCACACTATTTCTGATACAGGCCAGGACGCTGTTGGCCTTCTTGGCCACCTGGGCACACTGCCAGATCATATTCAGCTGGCTGTCAACCAGCACTCCCAAATCCTTTTCTGCCAGGCAGCTCTCCAGCCACTACCCCCCAAGCCTGTAGCGTTGCATGGGGTAGTTGTGACCAAAGTGCAGGACCCGGCCCTTGGCCTTGTTAAACCTCATGCAGTTGACCTCTGCCCATCGATCCAGCCTGTCCAGATCCCTCTGCAGAGCCCTCCTACCCTCCAGCAGATCAACATTCCTGCCCAACTTGGTGTCATCTGCAAACTTACTAAGGGACCACTCAATCCCCTCATCCAGGTCATCAATAAAGATACTGAAAAAGACCACCCCCAGAACCGAGCCCTGGGGAACACCACTTGTGAGTGGATTTAACGCCATTCACCACGACTCTCTGAGCTCAGCCATCCAACCAGTTCTTTACCTAGCAAAGAGTACACCTGTCTAAGCCATGAGCCACCAATTTCTCTAGCAGAATGCTGCGGGAGATGCTGTCAAAGGCTTTACTAAAGTCCAGGTAGACAACATCCACAGCCTTTCCCTCATCCACTAGGCGAGTCACCTGGTCATAGAAGGAGATCAGGTTGGTCAAGCAGGACCTGTCTTTCATGAACCTGTGCTGGCTGGGCCTGATCCCTTGGTTGTCCTGCACATGTCCTGTGAGCTCCCTCAAGATGAACCGTTCCATAATCTCCCCTGGTACGGAGGTCAGGCTGACAGGCCTGTAGTTCCCCGGATCCTCCTTCTGGCCTTTCTTGTAGATGGGTGTCACACTGGCAAGCCTCCAGTCACCTGGGACCTCCCCTGTTAACCAGGACTGCTGATAAATGATGGAGAGTGGCTTGGCAAGCTCCTCTGGCAGCTGCCTCAGTACTCTTGGGTGGATCCCATCAGGCCCCATAGACTTGTGGGTATCCAGGTGGCTTAGCAGGTCCTTAACTGTTTCTTGCTGGACTATAGGGAGTTTATTCTGCTCTCCATCCCAGTCTTCCAGCTCAGGGGGCTGAATACCCTGAGGATACCTGGACTGGCTATTAAAGACTGAAGCAAAGAAGGCATTAAGTACCTCAGCTTCATCCTCATCCATGGTGACAATTCTCTACCTATATCCACATTACATAAAAAAATGCTCAAAAAAAAAGGCAATTAAGAAGATTGATTTGCTTGTACAATGTCACTTTCATAATCTGAGTTTCTATGTTTTTAATATCTTCCATTTTACCAATCAGAAATAGAATCGTACCAATATCCACAAGTTAAGTATCAAATGTGTTTGACCAACACCTAATTTTTCATTAAACATTTAGCAAATGCTCAAATACAGAGAGATTAAGAAAAGTGTCAAGGCAAGGCAACAAATTTTAACTATCTGTCTAAAATTAATGGTTTACCTCACCTCTGCTGAAACTATTCTGTGTATGAAAGAGTTCAAGGTGATTGTGTACACTGTGTGTGACAATGTTCTGCAACCAAACCACAACAAACAGAGCCGCCACTTTCATTTTTCCTCTCTGCAGGTTTGGTTAGTTTTCACATGAATAGATATAGCTCTTGAAATGCAGTTCTAACTATCATAAAGGCTTTCCTTCCTTCCTCCAGAACTGATTTTAATATCATCGAAATAACTGTTGAAAGGCAGAAAAATTCCCATAGGAAAAAACAACTGAGTCTGAACTGGGGAAGAGCGGCGGGAGGCGGGGGGTGGGTGTGTGTGGAGTAGAAGACAAGGAAGACTGGTATTAAAGTTTTTAAATTTTAAATGCTTATACTGTTTTTCTCACTTTTTTTAAGTGTATGCAAAGAAGAGTTAAATTATTTTCATGGAAAGAAGCTGCAAGGAAGTTTACATGCATCTGTGTAAAATTAACTGCTTACAACTAACAAAAAAAGTAAGAGTTCTGTCAAATTTCATCTAGAAGATATCTAAATAGTCTTAGTTTTACCTATCCAGCCAAAACTTATACATCCAAAGACCACTTAATTTAATCCAACAGGTGGAACTCCAGGTTATAAATAGAAAAATGAAGGTATATTAAGATTAAGTGATTTGACCAAGACACAGATTAACAGGATTAGGATTCAGGAGTTGCCAGTTTGAATTTCTTTGCTTGTCCCACATTTGCTCCACCAGACTAAGTACAACAAGGAGAGTGAAGAAAGGAGGAAAATTATTACATCTTCCACTTGGCATCAACAAAAAAATGCCAAAACCCTATTCAGTATCAGCTATTTGCCTACAGATTCACTTTACATACACCTAAAGCATGCCTATTATCAGAAATACTATTTTGAGTACACAAGAACTAATCTAATGTATTTGAAATAAGAATAAGACCTTATAAAACAAAGCTCCAGACTCTGTGTGTGCATGCGAAAGTGTGTACAGGGATGTTGCAGATACATTCTTCTAACAGAGAAAGCCAAAAGAAGTAATGAACAGAGTTTTCAGTAGCTGTATTACTTCTTAAAAAAACCGCATCCCTTAATAACCATGGTTAATTGCCGCATCTGCTAAAGCTGGCAGTGTTTACTTTCTGGGAAACGGATAAATAACATTTCACTAGATTTCTTTTTCCTTTAATATTAGTTCTGCGAGATGTCTTAGCTAGGATTCAAAAGGAAATACTTCAGGAGATTAAAAACTTTATTTCAGTGACTATTGATTTGTTTCTTAACTCCTCTAATCTAATAAGATTTAATATGGTATTCACTTTGCTTTGGGGATACATTAGATACAAAAGTTGTGGAAGATTTATAAGGGAAGAAAAGCATCACGGAAACAAACACCTTCCTAAAAGGTTTATTCATGAGCATTACAGAATAGTGAGTGCCAAACTAAAATGAAATAACAGAACATCATTAGAAAGACACATTTTGCCAAGGGTTTAACATAGACCTCTGGAAAACAACACATATTTGAAATGCAGAGTGGGAGGGTGATTTCTATGCTTCAGGGACCAAGCTTAAGTCCTCAATGAAAAGGCTGCTCTACCTAAACTCCTAATATAATCAATACAGAGAAAGATTACCAGATAGTGATTCATGGCCAGGATCCCATCTGAAACTGCCCTATGGATCAGGCACTCTCCGTTAACTATCAAAGAAGCGTATGAAAACTAGATTTCTAGTTTGGGCATCAAACTTGTATACTCATAGGACAAGACATGATGGACACAAGCTGCAACAAGGGACAAGCTCTAGCAGGTATTCTTTAGCTTTGGCTTTAGCTACACCAGTGCATGTACTCAAACTTTCCTGTGCAGCAGCCTCTTTAGAGCAAATGCCAAAATCCCACTTTGCTGGGTTTGAGATCCAAAGCTCAATTTTTAAGCCTGTCTTTCCAGATAGATAGCAAGGTGTAACATAGCCAGATCAGGTTCTAGGTTTCTGCATTTCATTACTTATGTAAAAGAACTCAGAAGATGGCCCTTCACAGAACGGATGTGTTTAGGAAATCTTTCACTAGACTTTATGTGCAACTCGCCTAGCAGACTGGACCTAAGGGGAAAGAACAGTATACTATTTTATAAGGTGGTCCCTTGAAGAACAACATGCTTGAACAAGACTCTACTAGTTTGTACTTTGAAGCTATGGAAAAACAAGAAGAGACTGCAACCTCTATATAAAAGGGAAATATTCTGAATTTACAATGAGGGAAGATGAATAAAAAAGATACTCCAGCATATAAAGTAGTTTCTATTTTGAGCTCCTTCAAAAGGGAAAATCTCTTGCCAATTTCATGTTAGAAGCTAGCAACTTCTGTACATGGAGACTGGCTTTCTAAGTGGTACAGTTACCGGCTAAATACCCAGAATGCTTATGAGCCAAGGTACTTTCAGAGTGAGTATACATTACTAATGCATACACATGAAATAAACTTCCCCCCTGAAGAGGGAAGGATTGTGGTGAAAGTGGTACTCAGCACACAGTTCTACAACAGAGATGATGAACATGATGACATATGTTAACTGATCTGACTTCTATCTTGCTCTAAAGACTTTGTCTAGAAAAGCAAGTAGTGAAGGGGGTTATAACATCAAACTTGAAAAGAACTAAAAATACATCCTACATCACACCATATATCAGCACAGTGATGTACTATTCTGAGTAAGGCAATGATTACTCTCAAAACTTTTAAAAATAAAAAAAGACGACAGGTTCTTACAAACAATTTATCTGAACAATACTGCTTTATACTAACATATTTGTGTTTTCCTACTTGTCTCATGGTAAAAGAAGCCTGTATCTGTAAGAAAAATGCAATTTTAGCATATAAAATTGAATTCATAACATCAAAAGGCCAGATATCTTGATTTTACCTCTGACTATGTAAACTTCAGATAGTCACTTCATTTCCCTATCTCACTTTTTGCAACTGTAAAGTGAAAATAGTATTGTCAAGATTTTTGGGAAGCTTCATTCCTTAATATCTGTAAAATACCTGGAGACCCTCAGACAGCAGGTACAGAAAAGTGTCATCATTAATCACCATTCTGAAATTAAAATGTTACATTTGAGGTTCTGTCCATCACAGAAGCAAACCATGAAACACTTCTCAGCACCTTAAGGATAATTACACTCGCACAGTCATTTCAAGGGTTTGATAAAAGAAGTTTCCAATCAGAGTAGACAGAAAAAGTAAAACTCTTTCAGGAAGAAGCTCAGTATCCTAATCATGTTGACTAGTATCTGCTTTGCATGTAACTCTGCACAGCACAGCAACCTCTCTGCCATTGTTGGCAGAAATGAAGAAATACCTATTAGCAGCATAGAGAGTGGGGATGAAAAACAGGAAACAAAGAGAAAGCTTTGTTTCTGACATAAGATAGTCATGCAGAGACAGCTTCACACCAAAAGCAGAGAGTTTGACTTTCAGATATTTGTATAAGATATTCTGGGAATTGTGTAAGGGGAATTTGACTGGAATGTAGATGAGAACTTTGAATATGCAATAACTTAAATCCAGCAGACAGAGTAGGAAGAAAAGTAGTAATAGATAACCAGATACCAGGGCTAGAAGGAAACAAATATTTGAGAAACAGACGATCAAAACAAACAGATAAACTGAGGAGGAAGATAGCATAACGATGCAAAATAATTAAAAAAATGGGCAGGTAGAGAGCTGACCAGAGGAGGAGGTGAGTATAGTGCAGACTGAATGTTAGTCCTACAGCAGAAAGGAACAAAAAGGGAAGTGCTGAAATTCCATTCAGGGCAATCTTGCCTTTTCTGACATCTCTCCTCCTTCTACAAAAATGAACACTAGTAACACTTTGGAACCTGACATACACTTTCCAACAGAAAAACAGTCAATTTCTTTTCTAATGTTCAGTTTCCTTTCGGTTTATTATGTACTCGGTGTACTCTCCAGCCCCCCTTGATACTATTGCTTCTTCTCTTAAGCAACACCTTGTTATTTTCTCCATTACAAATAATACACAAGTTATACCACGGAATCTCTACCAGTTTATTAATTATTATCCTACCACAAGCTATGTTAAGGCACATGGAGGGCAGGGAGGTGATTCGAGACAGCCAGCATGGCTTCACCAAGGGCAAGTCCTGCCTGAACAACCTAATGGCCTTCTATGATAGGGTGATTACACCAGTAGACAAGGGAAGAACTACTGATGTCATCTATCTGGACTTCTGCAAGGCCTTTGACACAGTCCCCCACAACATCCTTCTCTCTAAATTGGATAGATATGGATTTGATGGGTGGACTGTTCGGTGGATAAGGAATTGGTTGGATGGTCGCATCCAGAGGGTAGTGGTCAACGGCTCAATGTCCAGATGGAGATCGGTGATGAGTGGTGTCCCTCAGGGGTCTGTACTGGGACCAGTACTCTTTAATATCTTCATCATATACATCAACATAGACAGTGGGATTGCGTGCACCCTCAGCAAGTTTGCTGAGCTGCGAGCACACCTCAGCCGAGTGGTGCGGTTGATACACCTAAGGGATGGGATGCCATCCAGAAGAGAATGTAAGAGAATATAGAAAAGAATACCTGAGAAGCTCAACAAGGCCACGTTCAGGGTCCTGCACTTGGGTCAGGGCAACACCCGTTATCAATACAGGCTGGGGGATGAAGGGATTGAGAGTAGCCCTACCAACAAGGACCTGGGGGTACTGATGGACAAAAACCTGTGCGCTCACAGCCCAGGACAACCGTATCCTGGGCTGCATCAAAAGAAGCGTGGCCAGGTCGAGGGAGGTGATTCTGCCCCTCTGCTCTGGTGAGACCTCACCTGGAGTCTTGCATCCAGCTCTGGAGCCCTCAGTGCAGGAAAGACATGGACCTGTTGGAATGGGTCCAGAGGAGGACCACAAAAATGATCAGAGGGATCGAACACCTCTCCTATGAAGACGGGCTGAGAGATTTGGGGTTGTTCAGCCTGGAGAAGAGAAGGTTGTGGGGAGACCTTATTGCAACCTTTTGGTATTTAATGGGGGCTTATAAGACAGACGGGGACAGACTTTTTAGCACGGTCTGTTGCAATAGAACAAGGGGTAATGGTTTTAAACTAAACAAGGGGAGATTTAGAGTAGATCTAAGGAGGATTTTTTTCCTGGTGAAGGTGCTGAAACACTGGAACAGGTTGCCCAGAGAGGTGGTAGATGCCCCATCCATGGAAACATTCCATGTCAGGTTGGATGGGGCTCTGAGCAACCTGGCCTAGTTGAAGATGTCCCTGCTCACTGCAGTGAGGTTGGACTAGACGACCTTTAGAGGTCCCTTCCAACCCAAATGATTCTATGATTAAATCAGCTGATGTAAATTTTGACTGCTTCTGGGACTATACCTTCATGCAGGAAAAGACAACAAGATTTGACAAGTATCTCTGTGAGCACTAGAACTAGCAAAGCTTTTATCCTACAGATTTGTGGTCTTTGGCTAACTGATATTGAAGTCTAGGAAGGTGTGAACTTCTATGGAAGTTCACTTCCTGCTCCTGAAGCATTTTAAGGTCTTTGTCTTTATACATGAAAAAACATTTCATGAAGCTTTCAGGAATTTATCTACCTGGCAAAAAGCAGGACCACAGCCCTGGATTTCAGGAGAGCAGACTTCATTCTCTTCAGATATCTGCTTGGAAGAGTCCCATGGGATATGGCTCTAGAGAGAAAAAGTGGTCTACAAGAGCTCACCATTATTCAAGTATTTCCTCCTCCAAGCACAAGGAAGGTCCATCGTGCCAATAGAGATGACAAGCATGGAACGCAAATCACTGTCAAAACAGCTTGTGAAGTAAGGTATCAGACTGTAAATTATCAGAATCACATCCCTGCAACAAATTCAAAATGGATCAAGTTTAATTTACAGATACTACTGACTACATTTCATAACTCATTTGCAGATTACAGGTTTTCCATAGTACTACCTTATCCCCATTTCACAAAGTAGTAGTAGCATATCAAAGTACTAATCATGCATGCAGATCACTTCTACTGATACTCATCTAGGATTCTTGAAAGGTGCATAACAGAGCATAAACCAACAGTCCTTAATCACATACACCACCTTTATTCATGATCATACTGATTTAAACCAAACTTACAGATGTTTATTCAGGTAAGGCAACTTTAAAGTGATTTAAGAACTTCTACACCTAAGCCCAGCTGTACTGTTTAGGTAAACTAATTCAACATCACACCTTTAGTCAAACATGGACATACTGAACGGCACCAAGGCCTCAAAAAAAAGTGCAGAGTAGAGACTTCCTGAGGGATTATGAGTTTGTAGGCACCAATTATCTTGCCTAACAAGATGTGCTGGAAGAGTTCAGTAACATAGTTACAGAAAAAGAAATTCAGCTCACATCAGTTCTTTTAACAGCATAGAGAAAAATCAGTTTCTCAAAAGAAATAGATGGCACTCCCAAGCTTATTTTACCAGAATAACTGAATTTAAAGTTTTTGTGAGTATAACTAATAGATAGAGTGGAAGAACAGCGGGTAGGAGACTGTAGTTGTCCGTATTCACAATTAACAAACAGGCAAAAAACTTTTAGATATAGGTCAGGCCTGCTTGATTCACTAGGAGACAGACTCTAGAGTCAGGAGCACATTATGTAAATCAACTGGGTTAACTTCAGAAAGCTAGGAAGTGAATTTGCGGTGATGGAAACTATGAATAACAAGATCACCAGAGAGAAAAGCTATAAGAAGCAGCTGAGACAATAAAGACACGAAAACAACTAGTTCAGAGATTTTTCTGTACAGCTGAACAACAGTACTTAAAAAAAGATAGGTATTAAAAAAGGTAGATATCTCTTCACTTATCATGACATCTCCTAACACCTAGGCTACTTTGAAGAATTGCATGTGTGTAAAGGAGAGTCTTTACTCTTCTGAACACACTGAACCAATAACACACATTCTTTCTTCATAGTGCTTTTCCTGCATCTACACTGCTCACAGTAGCTCAACACAGAGATGCCAGACTTTATTCCACAGCAATGAGCCACACAGACACACTATGACAACATTCCCCATATGTCAGCTGACCTGCTGAGATAGATCAACTAGTCTCAGGCTGCTGCCAAAGAAATATAGCCCTGCAATTTCCAGGTCCCAAGCTAGTATCTTGAGATAGTGCTGAATTGTACCATATGGAAATACCAACCCTGAGCTTAGATTGTCTATATAAACATTGCATTATACAGCACAGACGTACACTTGAAGTCAACAGCATGGGGAGAAGTATGTTTTATGGTTCACTGAGAAGGGATTAAGATAATTCTTTCCTCATTTCAGGCACTTTCACATCTCAGGGCAGGTAAAGAGCAAATAGTGGGCTGAAAGCAGACGTAAGCTTCACAAAGGCTCTTATTTTCTTACCACCTCTTTGCAGAAAGTCACAATGTAACGTATCAAGAGAAAACAAGATTTTCATCTTTCTTTACCTCTCTCTCTCCCTTTCAGCATTTCTGCTGCTGAAGAGTAGCCCAGAATCATCATAAAACATACTAGTTAATGAAGCTAATGCTTCATAGACCTTCTACTGGACGATCGCCTATGTAGCGTGTGGATCATCTCTCAAGACTTGTCACAAGTGAGAGAGGAGATAGACCAAGTTCATTTAATATAAAAAACATGAAGCGTTCAGAATCCCAGCCCAGATCACACAACTTAGAACTAATTTTATTCCATGGAACTTCCCCATAATTTGGAATACTAACTCTTCAGACCCATATTGGAACCTAAAAAAGTCTTAATTGAAAAAATCCATTTCAGTTGGTTTGAATCAGAATGCTG